>NC_062968.1:31556279-31577969 GCF_023119035.1 Salvia hispanica | reverse complement strand
TTTTCTCTCCGTGATTTGCTTGCATTTAGTTGTTTACTGTTTTTAATATTTACTGTTTTCAAAAGTTTCCAAAAATTCTTGTTTCTCCAGATAGTAATTGAGTTCTAGTAGAAGATAGACACTTTGTGTACATCTTCTCCGTGTTCGATACCCGGTACTAACCTTTTGCTATACTATACCTACTCTGTATACTTGCAGGTATTTATAGTGCAAATAAAAAGTGCATCAGTCGGCATCGGAGATTATTAGACATCAACAGGAAAAGATGGAGATCTTTCGGCTTATATGGAGCCCTGCCTTATCGCCGTCTATATCAATCTTCATTTGGAGACTCTTGGCTAATAGGGTCCCGATGGATGCAAAATTACAGTGGAGAAGCATTCACCTTGCGTCGAAATGCAAGTGCTGTAAGAACTCAAGTGAAGAGACAAGAGAGCATCTGTTTATTCAAGGAGCCACAATGGCAAAAATATGGAGGTACTTTGCTAATTGGTTCCCGGATGCTCCAGAATTCCCGAGGGATATGACGAATATAGAACTAAGAATCCGGTGGTGGAAATCAAATGCGATGCAAACAACAAAAGAGCATGTCAATATCCTCATCCCTTGTTTGATTCTCTGGTTCATATGGACCGAGAGAAATAACGTCATTCATTGAGGTGTTATTTTCAGCAGCGGCAATGTAATTGAACGAGTTCAAAATCATCTACAATGGGCGATCCTAGCAAGGAAGATACAAGGGGCACAATGGAAGGGATCGGCCCCTAACGTTACCTTTAATCTCCCACAGCAAAAGGTGAATAGGGCGCCTCAATCACGAGTGGTTTGGTGGCAACTTCCGCAATCGGGCTACGTAAAGATTAACACCGATGGGGCCTTCGCAGGAGTGACCTTTATGGCGGGTGGAGGAGGAGTCATTCGAAATGATCAAGGAATGATTCTAAAGGGATTTATAGATCACTTCTTTGCGAAATCCGGTGTTGAAGCTGAACTTAAAGGTGTGCTTCGAGGACTTGAGCTGGTTAGAGGTTTTGGGGGAAATATTTGGATAGAGGTTGACGCACAAGAAGTGGTCAGCCTGATCGAAACAGGGAGACGAGGGGTTGCGGACCATCGACATGTGTTGACGAAGATAAGGAATAGGCTTAGGGATTTCCAATACAAAATCACGCATATTCATAGGGAGGGTAACTGGATCGCGGATTATCTCGCTAAACAAGGGGGAAGGCAAGAACAACGGTTTGAGTTCGAGCATGAAACGACCCCGCCTTTTGTGAAGGCCATGGCCCGTATGGATAGACTCAACATCCCAAATATCAGACGGTCAGCAGAGAAAAATGAAGACCCAACTTGACTTGGTCGGGCAAGAGTATAGGGGTGCCGAGAATTTCTATCTAGATCATGCCACCTCCTTACTCTAGCCTTGTTGTTTGTGTATTCCATGTTCTTGTTTTGTAAGCCACTTTTGGGCAGAATGTAAAATTGCAGTTGATGATATAAAGGGGTGAGGGACCCACGAACCCTCCACCACTAAGGTGTTCTAAAAAAAAAAGTACTCCCTCCGTTCCATAGTAATAGGGGCGTTTTTCCATTTCCGTCCGTTCCATAGTAATAGAGTCATTTCCCTTTTTAGTAAAAGTCAACACATTTTTCCACACATACTTTACTCTCTCTTACTTTTTTCTATCTTCATCTCTCTACCTTTTTCATTTTTCACTTTATTCTCTCTTTACTTAACTCACCTAACACAATTTTTCTTAATCTCCGTGCCGAAAAATTTTGCCTCCATTACTATGGAACGGAGGGAGTACTATTTTCTCTCCTTTTTCTATCTTCTTCATTTTTTTCTCTTTCTTTTTTCTGTAAATGACTTGTATAATTACAAGAAAATTTGAGATGAGACATATTTGAAGAAGGAAATAAGACAAATCAAATGTTCAGCTAAGAAGTTTATCTTACATTATTTTGTTAGAATTGCGAAGAGAAATTTATGATGTGAGAACCCATATAAGTCGCGGGCGCCAACCACTTGCTAAATACACAACCAAAATTACCATAATTTCCATCCATGCCATTACCACTTATTATTTCTCACTTTACGAATGATTAGATTCAGATATTCACTTGTTGAAATTCGTCATTCAAATTTTTAATCTTTTATTCACGGGAACATTAATTATAATACTCCACATTTGAAGCATAATCACAAATACTCTAGTGTGGTGAAGGAAAATGATGTGAAAATGTAAAATTTATCAACATATGATTAAATTTCTCCAAAAATTTAACAGAACACAAGGAAATAAGATTAAAAACCCCATAATTTTAGTTCTAATTTTATTATAGACAAAGGAAAAAGAAAGGAGGAGGAAAGAGAGAAAATAGTGTACAAATTTTCCCTTTAGCCCTTTGGGGGTATTTTCGTCCAAAAAAGATCAAAAAGTGAAAAGAACCTTAAAACGTGCATAAGTACAAGTATATGGACCACAAGTGATATTTTGCAAATATAGGGACCGCAAACGTTCGTCGTGATAAGTATAGGTCCTAAATATGTAATTCACTCTTTTTTTTCCAAATTTTACACTTCAATACTTTCTATTCTTATCAATAACTTTGTCACGCCCGCATTTTCTAATGATAGAAAACACGGTGAATCGCCACCAGTGGAGGGTTAAAGAAGCGGAGAAGAAAGGGGGAAACAACAAAACTCGGCCAAAGCTCGATATAATAGAAAAAAACTCGAATAAAAATCAGAGTATCTCAATAATCAACAACTCAAAAGAATATTATATCCACAATACAAGAACTCAAAAGAAACAACATTCAGCGGAAGCATTCAAGAGTAGAATGATGTCATGTATGAAGACACAACATATTCCGAATATTTGACAAACATCTTCTTCACTTTTATGCTCAACACCCACCACGCTCGTCACAGCTCTACCTGCACATTTTTTTTAAAACAAATGCAGGGCTGAGTACTTGATGCACTCAGTGGACTCATGCCAAAAACATTTTTATAAAAATTATATATCATGCCATTAACGAGTGACGTCGGGGTTTTAACTTTGAAAGGTCCCGAGTCACTAAAACATTTCACCAACATCATCATCACCATCAACCTCAACATCATCAACATCACCATACCATATCTGAACTACATGACAAGGAATGTGGCCACATTCCAAGTCACTAGACCGGCCAACTCAAAGAGATAGCGCACGATCTACTGGGTGTACACCAGCCTGAGTAGGGACTCACTCCCTAGTCAGATCCGAATTCGTTAACCATACATGACAAAAGCCACTTCAGATAGGTCCCACAGCATCTCAAAAAGAAAATATGGCATGACAGACATATCTCCCATCATTTCAAAAATAACATGCTTAGGACATAGCCCTTATTTAAAAAGAAAGTCCGCCTCATTCGCTTAAATCCTCAACTCGTCATTCGATTCCTTTCTCAAATAGCATGCAAAATCATCCCCTTTTTGAAAGAACATAATATGCTAAAAATTAGACTTTAAGATAAATAAATTTAATTTAAACAAAGCATGCATGTATAAATCTTACCCTTCAATCTCTCTTAGGAAATTATAAAATTTTATGTGACTCTAACACATCGTATTCATCCTTCTCTTTCATTTATTTTGAGGTCACCAGAGACGTCGCAGCGACGTTGGCCAGCCATTCGAGCTCCCAAAATGTTACTCCTCTGGTCTCTTTCGTTTTTCTCATCATTGTATCTTTTCCAAGAAATCAATTAGCATAACCCAACTTTAATTGTTCTATTCCCATCTAATTTTTCTCATGAGGCCAACGTCCTTAACTTTCCCACTTAATAATCCAACTGGCAACTTCCAGCTACCTAAACTAGGGGTGGGTAGGTACGGTATACCTTACCGAAACCGCCATACCGTATACCTTACCGTAAATACGGTATGCGAAAAAGTCATACCTTTACCTTACCAAAGTTTTCGGCATACCTAACTTCGGTATACCTTATTTTCGGTATGACGAATTTCCATACCGATATCGTACCTCATTTTCGGTATACCGTACCGAAGTTCGGTATACCTTACTTTTGTGGTATACCTGATTTTCAACATCAATTAAAATAGAAAATTAGAGTATTTAGAATATTATTTATATTTTATAATTTAAAAAAAATATAATTTATTCATAATTATATTTATATTTCACAATAGACTTTATAATTTAAAAATATATAAAATATATTTTATATATAATTGTGTTTATATTTTTGTGGTATATACCTTAGTTTGCGGTATATACCGAATTTCGGTATGCAGCGGTATACCGCGGTATTTGAAAATTAATATCGTTACCTTACCGGAATCTTTCGGTAAGATATCATACCGTACCGAAAGTCACGGTATACCGAAAATTCGGTATTTTCTGTATTTTTCGGTACGATAAGGGCGGTATTTCGGTATTTTTTCCCAACCCTAACCTAAACAGAGCCATAAGCCCACCATCGCATTGCTCTTGTGTTCTCCCTCTTCTCCCTCTATTCTAAATTTCCATTTCTCATCCTATCTGTCATCTATCTACTTCCTCGAAAATGAAAGATCCCCAAAGCAGAGCATAATCTCATCTCTCTGTCACCGGCTACTGTCCCCAATCCGAACTCCGTCGGCGAGCTCGACGGCTCACCTCCACCTCCGCCAATCTTCTTCCTTTCTTATTCTCGACCAACAGGCTTGTTGCCATCGTCATCGCCGTGAAACTCCAGCACCGCCATTGCATGTTCCTCCACAACTCGTCCGTGTGCAAGCCGCCGCCGCACTATCATCTCCAGTCTGGTCTCACATCGCTCCACCAGATTTCGCGTACAAATCGAAAATCCTAATTTGTCTCTCACTGCTCCTCTGCATCATTAGCCACCGCCGTTAATCGCTCTGCGCACCGTCGTTGCCGATGTATCGGTCGGTCAGCCGCTGCTGATCAAAACGCCACCACCGCAAACTGCCGAAATCTTCTTCTCTTTCGTAGATCTACTGTTCTCCGTCTTCCCCCTTGCGATTTATGTGTTGTCAATCATGATGCCAGACTGAAGCCGCCGTCGTCGTCGCGGTCAGCCCCTGCTTCTCGTCAGTTTCTCCCTCGCCGCCACTGCCGACGCGGCTGCTGTCAACTGTCATCGGTTATCTTCAAAATTTTGGATTGAAAAGGGTGAGAAAATTTGTGGAAAAGTTGAGAAATTGAGTGTGGCTTGTGATTTTGAATGAAAGCTGTCGAACGTGGGATCATGGGGGATATGTATATGTAGGAAAATTCTCGGATTGTTGTTGAGATTACTTGGAACGATTTTCCTCTTTTTCAGTTGTGGAGAACTGCAGTTCATCCCCATATTTTGTGCTACAGAAATTTGGGCGTTGGTTAATAAATTCTCATGGAATAATTAGGCTTCAAAATAAAGAATAAAAATATGTTTTGGGCTCTTAATAAATGGCTTCAAATAAGCTAGTAAAAGAATAATAGTTAAAGTCCAAATTTGTAAAATCCTTCTCTCGACAACAGAAACAAAGGCGAAAAATTTCCAGGTACACAAATGTCGTCCTTTCAAGAACAACTAAAAAAAGTAGAAAAAGTTGGGGAGTTACAATACACCATTCAACTTATATTTTTCAACACTCAAAATAGCTCTCTACCCTCTCGACATTTTGCACTCACTAGATTAGACGCCGACGATCAATATCCAAATTGATATGCCAATATGTCGGATGTTCCCACGCAGTGGCGGATACATGATTTTAATGTTAGGGATCCAATTCTAGGATGTTTTTAAAATGTCGGTGTTGCCAAAAGTTGTGACATCATAAAGAATTAAAGATGCGAAAGAGATGAGTAGTGAGATAAAAATAATTAATACTAGTAATATGGAAACTAGAGTTTAGAGATATTTATGCATTTAACATTATTAATTATGAATAATTTTTTAAATAAGTTAGTCATGAAGTAGGAGTACAAAACATAAATTTTTTTTTTCCATAATAGCTTAAGAAAAATTAGTATAGCTCTCAATAATTTATAGTGCATAATAGCAAAAAACATAAAAAAAATAGTTAAAAGACAAATTGAAATGTAAAAGCCAAAGGAGCTTGAAGGGAGTTGAACTTGGACCGGGAAATTGATAAGTGCAGAGACTAGCCACTTGAATTGATGAGTGAATATGAATATACTACGAATATATATAGTATAAATTGTGAAATAGTTGGGGGTTCCATGGGACCCCCAAAGCTCTTGATAGGTCCGCCACTGTCCCTACGTCTCCTGTGATGATGCGACTTCCCAAAGATTTGCGACTTCCCACCTAGCACACATCAAAAATGTACTCATTCGTTATATGTTCAACACGTCGGATGTTTCCCACGCCGTCGTTGGATGAAATCCAACTCTCCAATGACAGACACTAGCGTCACCTACTCCCTGATGAAACTAGGAGGATCTTTGAAATTTACGTCGACACTTCAGAGGATCCAATTGTAGGCAGAGGATCTTCGAAATTTACGTCAACACCTTCTTGAATAGCAGTGGGAAAAGGGTCCCAATATAGGTTTGGTTTATGAAAATAAAAGGGGACAGATTTTGTGAGGTAGCAATGTTTTGGACGTTGGAGTTTTCCTTTTTTGGCAGAAAGTTGTTGTGGCACAAAATTGAACTCTGGCCGGTGGTTCTCCCTTATGGATGTACAACCAATTTCGAACTCGGTTTGAATGAGTGAGCTCGGAAATTTGAAAGTTCCGCCTCATTTATTACAACAAATTTAAACAATGAGCTAGTGGTTCAAGACTTCAAGACTGATACTTTGAAATCTGCTTTAATAATCTATCATGCAAGTATAATACATTCATGACACATGAGTATTCTGCACTTATCACAGTTTCGTGAAAATCAACAGAAAATGTCGTATAAATTCAAATTAAAAACAATAACCGGTATATATTTAAATATGGGTTGTATCTAAAAAATGTCGTATAAATTCAAATTAAAAACAATAACCGGTATATATTTACTCTGCACGCCAGAAGACAGAGTATGGCATGGGTTATCGTGAAAGCTTTTTATTTTGGGAGCTTTTGTGTGCAGATGTTGGGAAAATGTGAAAGATTACATAATACTGCCATACAAGCTACGATTTTAGAAAACTGTGATTATTTCATTAAAATGTATAAACAGAGCCAAAGGCACTAAGTTTTTCTATAAATACCTATCATCATCAATTAGTTTTCCATGTCCATTTCACTCTCTTCTCCAAAATTACATACTTCTTCTTCTCCCGTGCGTTTGTATCTGATTTTGTCATTTTGGCTATTTTTTTCAGTTGTTTTTTGGTCTGTGTGTTGTCTTTATTATTTAATTTTTTAATACAATTATTTGTGTCGTATCCATTTTTCTTCACTGGATAAACTCATTCTTCATGAATCCTAAGATCTGTTAGACTGCAAAAAAGGAGAATGGCATTAGTATTTTTCTAATTTTCAAAGAAAACAGTGTGCATATACTTGGCTTTGCTACAGCATATACTTGGCTTTGCTACATCATCTTCTCAGCCAGTTGAAGAACTGCAGTGAAAAAGCATAAAGGAGTAAAGTTAAAATCGTTTCAGACATCAAGGGAGGAGAAGAATTCATTCTTGATGTCGAAAAGCTGAAAAGAATATAGTATGAAAAATCTTTTGTAGAAAGAGTAGAAGAGAAAAAGATACAGTTTCACCCAGCATAAATTCAACTTTGAATACAACTAAAAATGGAGAATAAAGTGAAGAGGTAAATAATCTTATTTTCTTTAATAAATTCTTCGTCTTGGACGAAATTTGTTGTATAGACTGAATTTATGAAAGCCCAAATTCAAGCTCAACTGGAAATTGTATCAGACATTGCCATTTACAAATAATTGAAGATTACAACATGAAACTGGATTTAGAAATTGAACAAGTAACATATTGGCATTACTCTTAGTCAAAATAGAATTGAACAAGCCAAGTATGCAAAAGGTAATAATTCCGAACCGAACCTGAGTAAGAAAAATTTTCGAAGCGGGCACGAATCCATATACACGACGGCAAGCCGGAGTGCTGCCGAGATCTTAGTCGGGACGGTGTGATGGGACCGTTGACAGTGTGGCGTCGGGAGGCAGAGGATCGTCGGCGAGACTGGAGATGGCCGAATTGAGAGTACTAGCAAGACAAGTTGAATCGGAGACGGAGTAAGATAGATGTGGCGGCGGTGTGTTGACGCCGATTGGATTGGAGATGAATTTTTTATGTGTTCTCCTTTAAAAGGTTAGTATTTTTTGGGTTATAGTTGATGGGCTTAGAGTGAGTTGGGCTGTAACATAATACACTTAAGTAATCATTCTTATATGGGCTTTAATTCATTAGGCTTGGGATAATATACTCCCTCCGTCCCATTGAAGATGATCCACTTTCCTTTTTAGTTTGTTTCAACCAAGATGACCCATTACTTAAAATGGAAACACTTTTATCTCTACTTTATTCTCTCTCTCTTACTTTACTCTCTCCTCTCAACACACAAAATAAAGTTGCACAAAATCCCGTGCCGTCCAAGGAAGGGGTCATCTTCCTTGGGACGGAGGGAGTACATAATTACTTTATCATGCACAAATTATGTAATTTCTTTGTTAAAACGTATTAGTGCTTTAACATTACATAATATATAAATATTTTTTATGAAAACATTAACTAATAATTAGTAGTATTAATTTAAATAAGATAAAAGAAGTTTTTAAAAATTGAATATTATCAAGTGTAGATTAATTATTCGATGTGATGGCAATTTACTATCCAATCCTATATGTTCTTAGAATATATCACCTCTCTTCGATATTGTCGTAGAGATCAATGTTTTAATCCTCTATTATATTTATTAATTTAATAAATTATATTGCATATAATATATATTCTTTTATTATATATTACTATCGGAGAGTGTTATATTGCTAACTATAACTAAATAATAGCTATTACATATTCAAATTAAGAGATTAGATCATTAGTCCCGGAATGTCAATAAGATCAAAAAAATGTCAATAAGGATATTAAGGTTAATTAACAACAAATGAGTTGTAACTAACTTTTGAAAAATATCTAATAAATTTTAAACGCATATAACTTTCTCGATTAAAATTATTTTTTCGCACAACATATATCAAATTAAAGATAATTTCATAATGATTCTAACGAGATCTCACTTGCATATGTTCCGATGCCAAAATTTGAAAAAAAAATTGAAAATTTTCAATTTTTTCGTACAACAACAAATGTCAACATGATATATAAAATATATCAATATAATACATGAAGAATGTCAATATAAACAATGTGTTAATATTCTCAAAGCATTGTGTTGACATTCTCAAAGCATTGTGTTGATATTTTCGAAGCATTATATTGATATTTTTATCCAAAACCCTAATTTGTTAGTTTTTTAATCTTTTTCGATTTAATTAATAAAAATGAAAATTACACGAGGCAAATTGTAGACCACAAGTTTTCTAAAATCCTATGGTTTTAAAATTAAATGTAGTTAGCAATTAAATTATGAGTTAGCAATTGATCACTCCCCTAATATATATTATATATATTATTAATTTTATATTATATATATGTTTTTTCGGTTTTATTCAGGTTTTGGTTCGGTTTGGCAAAAAATCAAACCGAAACCCGAATGCTCACCCCTAAATATTGTTTTTCAAAGATCTACTTTAGTATTTTTATCTCAGTCTAATATCGAAAATAGGAATGTCAATCAGGCCAACCCTCTCGGATTGTTGGGTTATTTTGACATATTGCAATTTTCGTCCCTAACCCTTCGGGTTTGGGGCTAATCAGGCCAAAAATTCAACAATGCTCAGTTCCAAATTTTATTTTGTTAAAACTTAGAATTCTTTTCCGCTACTTCACGTAATTAAGTAATTGTATTACTTAATCTTCTTTGTTTTGTAATATAATTATTACTATATTGATAACACAATTATTGTACTCCTTCCATCCCATGCTACTCGCACATTTTTCTTTTTGAACTGTAAATTAAGAATTGAGTAATTAGTGTAATTTAATTAATAATTTAAGTGTATAAGAAAACACTCAATAAGAGACGCCTATTTTAGAAAACGTTTCTTTTTTAATGAAACAACTAAAAAAGAAAAAAACGTTTAATGAGACAAAGAGAGTAAAGAATTAGTAGTAGTATTTACTCCCCCTCTGCAGGCAACACATTTTTTTTTATTTCTTTTTTTAGGGTGGGGGATTCAGGGGTTGGATTTCTTACCCTAATTATCATTTTTTTATAATATAAATATCATTATCTCCACTATATCATATCTCATACATTATCCTTCCCCTCTCAACTCATAAAATATAAAATCTAATGCGGAATACAAAATGTTTTATTTAGAATGAAACTTGAGAATTATATTTTTTTTCTCTAAAATTACATATGATATTATTCTTATTTATGTTGCACTTTCTAAAATTATTATTCTTTAATAATGAAAATCATATAACCCATGCATAGCATGGGTCTTAACACTAGTTTAAACAATGAGCTAGTGGTTCAAGACTTCAAGACTGATACTTTGAAATCTGCTTTAATAATCTATCATGCAAGTATAATACATTCATAACTCATGAGTGTTCTGCACTTAGCACGGTTTCGTGAAAATCAACTGAAAATGTCGTATAAATTCAAATTAAAAACAATAACTGGTATATATTTAAATATGGGTTGTATCTAAAAAATGATATTTCTAATTAACTATTCCTAATTTTTTTCATGCTAAATAACAAGTCTAGATAAACATTACCTCTAGTAAGATATAAGATACTTGTCTTATCTTGAAGCGAATATAATTTACAAAGAAACTAATGAATGAAGAGAAGATATATGCTTTTATTTAATTTACAGGTGCACATGGTCATCAAATTTCATGTTACATGAGCTGATGCACTGATAAATTAATTAAATTAATAATAACTAAATATTCGATTCTTACTGATAAACCCAAGTCCATGTTCATTAATTTATTTCTCTCTTTTCAAAGAGTAGGCATGTGAAAGTTCCTTTCTTTCCTTTTCAACTTTCATCTTCTTCAAGAGCAATCACTTCGCAAAAATTAATGATATCTTTCACAAAATTGGTTCTCAATGTCTTTTACTTTTTGGACTTCGTTGTATATTTGTCTACCCTTGAAATAGTACTCCCTTTGTCCCGCCTAAGATGACACGTTTTTCTTTTTAGTTTGTCCCAACTAAGATGACACATTTCCTTTTTTGTAACTTTCTCTATCCAATTAATACACCCAACCACTTTTTCTCACTCCTATTAAAATATTCATCTTTCTTTATCTCTCTACTTTAATACTTACGTCCACCTTCTCTCTCTCCAATTAAACACTTTAACCAATAACTCTTAAAATCTCGTGCCGGCTAAACAACGTGTCTTCTTAACCGGGACGGAGGGAGTAATTATTAGGCTAGCTTTACAAGTGTTGGGCACTCGGGCTAGAAGTTATCGAATCAGCCAATATCAAGATTTTATTATGCATCCATATCTTTCAAAAATTATATAGTATTATGCTATTATTTTTACATTTTTAAATTTTATTAATATGTAGTACTGTATATTGTTCGTTATTATTAAGCCTTCCCATTTTATTTTTATTTTTATTGTATACTACAAATAAGCAGAAATTTTAAAAGTGTTGTTAGAACCAGTTAATCGTTGTCACTTAGCAGCATCCTATGATTTTAACCAATGATTAACTTTCTTCTTTCTGCCTGTCAATTCATAACATCCTAATAAATCTTCACAAGATAGTTTGTCTGCCAAACTTATGCAGAGCAATCAGTAACTTTTATTTAATATTTATGATCATCCCACATGTCTGATTATTTTTTTAAAAAACACCTATATGCATAATCCGAATATCAGGTTCCAGCCCATCACCAAGCCAGCTATAAAATAAAACTATCTGCCACAGAAATATCACATGAGAGAGAGAGAGAATGAGGGCAAGCCAGAGTTTGATTTCACTAGCCTTAGTTCTACCCCTGGTGGTGATGATCCAGATAACATCAGGTCAGAGCTTGATCAACTCTACCTGCCTAGACTCAGCAAGGGACGATCCAAACATCGACTATGCCTTCTGCACAAGCTCCCTGCAGGCAGCCCCCGGCAGCCACTGCGCCACCCTGCAGGGGCTCAACATCATCTCCATCACCCTCCTTCAAAACAACATAACCGACACGCACTGTTTCATCAAACACCTCATCAGTAACACCGGAGGAGCCATACCTGAGGGAGTGCCTGAGCGACTGCTTGGAGATTTTCTCCGACGCCATCCCTTCCGCAAAAGAGGCCATGAGACACTTCACGATGAAGAGGTATGACGATGCCAACATGAAGATAAGTTCCATCATGGAAGGTGCTACCACCTGTGAGGATGGCTTTAAGGAGAGGAAAGGTCTGGTTTCTCCTCTCACCAACAGAAACCACCATGTTTTCGAGCTCTCTGCCATCACCTTGTCTCTTATGCATGTTATACAAACTAGATCAGGTTGATGCATATATCATAGAATTTTCATGCTCATTGTACAAATATAAAACATATATGATGGGATTTCAATATATCAGTACAATCTAACTATCTCCAAATGCACGCAAAATGAGGCAACAATCGACAATATTTCAAGATCTGTTAATTCCCACATTGAGGCAGCATCACTTCAAGTGTGCGGACCTTAAAAAAATTGTTGACAATGTTTCCTTGGTTATTTACTAGATATAGTACATTGAAATACAGAGGAACGTGAGCTTAATAAAAACAACACAAGAAGAGACTAGGCGCCAACATTCAACCCCAGCTCAGGGATATCTCATCTCAAGCACGACTAAATTATTTCCCGCCCAAAGATGGAAGGATACATGCTTTTAGTTAACAAAACACCAAACCGTGGAAAGTCGCATATCTTAGCTTGCCATAGGATGGTTGTGAATATATTCGATTGCTAGATGGCATGAGTCAATTTTATCAACTTCCTTATCTGGAATTTCCAACTTAAACTCTTCCTCGAGAGCCATCACAATCTCCACAGTGTCTAAGCTATCCAGTCCCAAATCCTTTTGAAAATGAACATCAGGAGTGACCTGAAGTTAATAGAAAAGAAACTAGTCAGATTTCAGCTATTAATTTCCAGCATGGTATCTCAGGTCAAGACCAATGGCTTTGAAAAGAAGAATGCTATTACTTGATAGAGAATGTGAAGGTGCAGTTTGGACACAAATAGGAACGAGAAGCTCCAAAGAAACCCAACTTTATGATCAAAGATTATTCAACTAAGAGTTTGGAGCTGTAAATTACCAAGGTTTTTACTAATGTTGCTACTTTATAAAAATGACCTTGATGTGGTATGACAGAATTTATAGTCGTAAGGTCAATTCATTGTGTTTGAACTTTGAACTTTGAACCAATGTGTTAAAACATATAGCTATATTCAGATCCCAGAGTAAAACAGTACCCTTTGTCACTCCGACAGTACAACATAGTGTAACCAGATATCAAAATCTAATGTTCAATTCAAAGACACTCAAATAGTGTATATATGTTTGAACATTTTTACCATATCATACTTCAAGTGAACTCTAGGATTAAGGATGAAAGCATCTTTTATATGCCTATAGGGTTTTACATCATTTCGGCAACCAAATAATATGTGAAACGACATTTAGGATTAATAAGCATTATTCAAATGGCAAAACTACATTTGCTCAATTCTTCCTCCAGGCATGCTAATCAAATATCATGATTGGTGATGACTGAACAATCAATTTAGTCACTTTCAAAGAGATTGTACTAAAAGCTACAGTTTTAGTCACCAACATGAATCCCATCCGTCAATTAGAGTCCACAAATGCAGCTAACTAACCGCATTACCATCAAAGGAACCAAAGGATTTATGCACGCTCAATGTGAGCGAACTACAAGCCAAAGAGTCAAAAATACTATTTTCACATTCCCTTTCTAGTTTTAACATCACTGCTCCAAGATAAACAGGATTCACTATTGCAGCCAATACCTAAAAGATGTATGGATTAAAAAATAAAGTGAAAATGATATCACACATTGCACTTCTTCAGCTACTTCAAAATAAGTCGGTCAATCTGCAATTACGATCCCTCCATTTAACAATAAATCAAGAGAAACGAAGGTGCATAGACCCAACCTTGTGAAACAAATCATACAGAAAGATATTCCCAATCCAAACTTCCGGTCATACAAATCGAGAAACAGAAAATTAATAAAAAAAATAATTGAAGAAAATGAGTTGAGGCCTGAGGGGGGTAGACCTTGGATGGATCGACGCTCTTGACGAGGTCAAGAACTCGGTCGATAACTGCCTGCTTGTCGAGGTGAGACGACATTGATCCGCTGAGGGATAAGGAATTGGTTACGGGAACTCGAATGTGAGGGAGAATGGCGGATCTCAACGCCGACGCCATTTTCTCTTAGGAATTTCTGGTGATTACAGTTGCTAGAGCAGGATCGAGGTTGTAAGGGGATTTGGGAGAAGAGGGTTGGATCGAGGCGGGGGAGAAGGGGACTTGGGAGCTACGGAATTGGATCGTGGGTTTAGTTAGAGTTGGAAATTTAAGGGTGGGAGTTTTAGGGCATAAACCCAATTCAAATACCGCCAACTTGAACATTTTTTTTTTATCCTATAAACTTATACTCCAATAATAACACTTTATAAAACAAAAAAATTAAAATTGCCAGCCAATATGGCAATATGCATAGTCTCTACTTCAAATCAATAATCAACAAACAGTGAAACCCCAAAACCCAATCATTTAATTTTGTATGTGCTCATTGTAGGACATAGAGGCTGAAGGTCAGAATTGCTTCATTTGAATTCCCAAATCATAAGCAAAGAAAAGATCTAACAAGAACAAACAAATGCATATTTGCTTACATCTCATAAGAAATTTAAAGTTGCATTGCATAAATACATTCGTATAAATATTATACCTAAATACTTAGTATTACGTTTTTCACAGTAGTACTACATAATTTTAGCACTGTTTATGAAATACTCTACTACTAATATTTTTTGCTTTAGGCATATGGTGAATTAAAAACCACATGGTTTCAAATAAACTTGATAGGATAAAATGGATAAAACTCAACCTAAACATATGCTTTAGGCATATGGTGAATTTACATACAATCGACCACGTGAATATTTTTAGAGCTGGAAATACTTTAATTATAAATGATTATGAAATATTTCCCTTTTACCTAGAAATAATTTAATGAGTACTCAAAATCTCCATTTAAAAAAATATTTGTATATTAATGATTTACTTAAAAAAAATTGAATGCGATTGCGCACTCATAATCACCATTTACTTGACTCGGATGAACAAACCCAATTAGTTATCCAACAAGTTTCTCCTAATCGATCCCTCCGGTTAAATCTTCGTCAATTTTCCGGCGAGATCTCAACCATCCGTCGGAAAAATACTCGAAGATCCGATCCTTTTTGCATTAAATCTATCCGAACTTGATTGATGGCTCCGGTTTCGGCTCTCGCCAAGTACAAATTGGTGTTTTTGGGAGATCAATCAGTCGGCAAAACGAGCATCATTACTCGATTCATGTACGATAAATTTGACAACACTTATCAGGTGAGCAATCAGCTGGCTGCGGAGTTTACATAGTACCAGTTTTTTTAATATCCGATGCAAAGGTTTTATAGCTGTGGCGGATCTGATCCGGAGTAGTATAACACTTGATTTTTCGTTTGTTACTTAGTTTTAGTTATTGTTTATCATTGATTCGTCCAATTTCTTGCTACTTTTAATAGTAAAATGTTGAAGATGGTTATTAGTTCCACGTAACTGATGATTACGAATTACTGCAAAACTCACTCCACATTTTCTGCAAATTTTTCTTTCTAGGCTACTATTGGAATTGATTTCCTTTCCAAGACTATGTATCTTGAAGATCGGACTGTACGATTGCAGTTATGGTAAGATGTGTTTCTTAACAAATTATTCTCTACGAACTTTAGTTTTTACTATATTGCACTGAATACAAGTTATTTACCAGTTTAGATCCATAGCACGTAGTAATTGCAACTTATTTCAAACAATGATTTTAGAGTAGCAGTATTTTCTTGGATCTAATTGTTTTGTCTATTGTTTATCATATACGGGAATAGAGTGCTGACCATGGATCCATGATTGCTATTTACTGCAAAAAATGCTTTATCATATTGTTTGGGTTCGACTGTTTGTTATCTCTATTTATTTACTAAGATGAGACTTGTGAGTGCTGACTACTGATAGAACAGGTTTTGTATGTTTTTCAAACTTAAGGTGTTTAATTTTCATGTTTGGTTCATTCACTTCCAAGTTTCTTTTCAACTACTAGTAAGTTTGTCTTCTGGTCCGATGACATTACTAAAAGCATGAAATTGCTCCTTCACATTATTGCGAGCCTTGCATTTATTTCCTTGTTCAGTGTTGTTATTTTAGGCTGATTGCCATACATCGCTAGTACAACTTTGTTGTTTTATTTTCTGAATTAATAATCATTATTTTCTAACATTTTCAGGGATACTGCAGGGCAAGAGAGATTTAGGAGTCTCATCCCAAGCTATATAAGAGACTCCTCTGTTGCTGTCATAGTTTATGATGTTGCGAGTATGAATTTTACCATCTTAACAAATGCTTTTCCATGTTTTTTTAGTAGTGGCAGATCCTTTCACTTGACTTGAATAATATAGCTTGATGTTTGGGCATTGATAATAACTACTGACTGCTAGGCAGACAGTCCTTTCTGAATACAGCAAAATGGATTGATGAGGTTCGAACTGAGAGAGGAAGTGATGTTATTATTGTGCTAGTTGGGAACAAAACTGATCTGGTGGAGAAGAGGTGACTTATTTTTCACTTTCTTATGCTTCAGAACTCCTCCTGAATAAAAGACCAGAAATTGATGTGTGATCTAACTCAATATCATACCTATGCTATTATTATTTTCATCATGGTTACAATTCAACCTTACTGTTGTGTAGTGGAGGAGGCAAAAAAATGAGAGGACCATAGTGAAGTAGTACACTTTATTAATCAAAATGTTGTGGAAATTGTTTCTTCACTTATAGACATAGCCTTTTTAAGTGCTAAGCTTTAATGTCATATCAGAAGGATGGGAAAACTAGAGGGAATAAGTGAATCCTTTTTCTATACTATGTTTCTATCATCCCAACAATGTCATTGTGCAAATGATTTTCCTCTGGAGAAGTGTAAATTAGATGACTAGATGACGCTACCCTACATGAATATAGTGTAAATAGTTATTATTGCAGTGATGAGAAATTTCAGTGAATATACAAAATATCCTATTGATGCATGAATATTTAAGTTGGTTATCCATGTAACAGGTTTATACCGAGCTTCGAGTATATCATATATACTTGGCTTGTCCTTTTTGCAACACGAGTCTGTGGCTTTACTGCTGTAATAATTTTGAGATAAGCAAATTAATTTTGAGCCACTAGGCTTTTACTTAGGAGTTCATGCTTTTGTCCAGGCAAGTTTCGATAGAAGAAGCTGAGTCCAAATCTCGTGACCTTAATGTGATGTTTATTGAAACTAGTGCTAAGGCTGGCTTCAATATTAAGGTAACAAATATCGACAAAGTTCAGTGTATTCAATTTTTAGAATCTTCCTTGTCCCAACAATTGATGGGCCATTTGGATGGAAGAATCTAGTCTTTATATTATTACCTTGCATTTTTGGTCTCTTCTTCATTTTTTTTTAAATGCCTAACCAATCCACTAGATAAATATACCATCAATTTAATTAAATATGTGAAGAGTTAACAGTCTTGATACACACCTGTTGCTGGTGCATTTTCAGCCATTATTCAGGAAGATTGCTGCAGCATTGCCTGGTATGGAAACTCTATCATCAGCTAAACAAGAGGATATGGTTGATGTGAACCTCAGGTCTGGCAACAATAATGGATCTCAATCACAAGAGCAATCAGGAGGGTGTGCTTGCTGATAGCCGAACATTCCTAATTTCGTGCAAACATATTTTGATTGTAAAGTTGTTGGTTGGCTTTGATAGTATTGAATTTTGGTCGTGATTAATAGTGAGAACTCTCTCAGTCGTCCCCCTCCTGTATTTGTTAATTTTTGCATTTATTCTCTATATCCTATTTTCTTCATGTTATCAACAGCATGGTCTTAACAGAGGTTACTTTCACTAAAACTCAGGAAAAAAGGTGTTGTTTTTAGTAAGTACAGTAGTATGTTTTTGTTGATATGCTTTTGGAAGTGAGTAAGGAAGTAACTTCTGCTTCAGAGGTGATACTTTGCTCCAAACAACTCTGTTTATCCGTGGATTTTAAGGTATTGAGACTTCGAGAGTTCCTCATTAAATGGAACGACAATTCTGCTTTTTTTGTCCATAATGCACATTCGCATGCACAACGCCTAAGCATGGCGCTGCAGCTGCCCTGACCTTGCGCGCTTTGTCCTTCATTTATGCAAAAGCACACATTTGGGGTAGCCAGCGAAAGTGTGCCCCATGGCTTTTTTTACTTATAAAATCATTTATGTATATGAGTTTATTTAAATTTTTTTAAATTATGTGTTTTTTAATCATATTTTTTCATTTATACTCCTATTATGTAATTTTCATTGTTTTCATTTATGTATTTTTAATAGTTTTCAAATTTAAATTAATTTTTTTTAGTTATGACACTTTTTAGTCATTTAATGAAATTATTTATTTTTATTTTTAATATATAATTTAATAATTAATGTGGATGGTGTTTAAGGGCTTCAATGAAGATAAGTGCTTTGGAGTGTACATTGATGTAGAATAAGTAGATAAGTACTCGGGCAACTAAGTGCTTAAGATTTGAATAGTTTTCCGAGCATTGAATTGGTTCTTTAAACTTACGGCGTATAATGAAAATTTTGGGATGAATTGAAATTTCGGGAATTGGAGAATAAATTATTCTAATCATCCATACTAAATGAAAATAGTGTAGATACTTAGAACGGGGTTACAACAAATGTGAAATGGAGTATTACAAATATGGAGAAAAGAGGAGATTTTTTTGTGAGTAAAACTATAACAAATTATATTATAAAGGATGAAAAATTATGAATTTTGGTGTATATTTATTATATAGTAATATATTAATAATATATTGATTTTATCTTAATAGTCTATAAATGATTTATGAACCAACGAGACACCATCTCATTCCACAATAAATATGGGAGAGAGGGAGACCATGATCTATTCCCTTGGAATAATATTTTTTCTTTTTTTGTAATTATGAATAAGGCATCTTATAATTCCCTGAGAATAATATACTTTTTTAAATTATGAATTAGGCGTAGAGAGACCTGATCATAAATAAATAGTCTTACAATTATCTGAAATTTAAATATTCTGAATCAAGGGGAAAAGACTAAACCAGTGTCCTGTGTTGTGTTTTCAAAGGAAAAGACTAAACAAAACACAAAATTTGTCGGATTTGATGACTAACAGTCTAAGTTGGGCATTGATTATCTACCAATCTGTTTCTGAAGTTTTATTTTGGACTTGGACGATGATCAGATAATTTGTATGTAAATCTTTTTGCTACTGATGATAAAAAACAATTAGAATACCCCAAAATGTTGCTAACCCTATTTGGACTTGTGAGCAAAAGTATAATGCCATGTAACTATCAATCATTTTACATACAGTATAAAGCCATGCGATGTGTGATACAGAACATATCATTAATGATTATGATTTTGCAAGAAATGGTAATTTGTTTATTGACATATATGTATAGATACACTTAATTTGGAAAAATATCATTGAAACATAGCAAATGGAGGTTTCTAGTGGGAGATTAAGTGGTGTCTCTCATGTACAAGCACAATATCTTCTAAATTTGGTTATATGCGTTTGCTTCCATTTGATTATTTTGATTCAATTTCTTTAGACTTCAAACTGAAACTATAATTGATTATGTTTTCCATATCCTTTCTTTTTCTTTAATATTGGCGAGGGACACGAAACACTCAGAACAGTTCTTTTAAATGTGTGCATTAAGCGCATATACAACCTGATTACTGTCTCATCTCAATTCTCATCACTTGCACTATTCATAGGTTTCACTATAGTTACAAAGTATAGTAATTACTCCTAATATAGATATACAAGACAGCAATAGTTTCAATTTTAAGTCCAATTAGATCCACACTTTTGAAGTGTTGATTCCAAATTATATGTAGAGACTGTGTATTGTGCCTATTAGTGTATGACTTTCACATGCTGGTTACAGGCAGCAATATTGTTGTATAGGAGTATGTCATTTATTTGAAACAACTCCCACAATGTTGTCATGTAACAATCAAGATGCATTAAATATTGCACCAAATAGTGTGTAACATGGGAGTACAGAATATATATTGGCATACACTGTCATGCTATTATTTTATGAGAGCTAGAGAAATAACCAATGATATGTAACTTCAATTTATAGGTGGCTTCATGTCATCAGTTAAGCAGATAATTTCACCATGACATTACCTTGGGGAAAGAAAAAATTTTCTGAGCTTGTGTTGGATTTGCCCAAATTGTAAGGGGGCGTGTTAGTGTTGCCCAAATTGACCACACAGGGTAACCATTATACATCTGTCATTTTTCCCCTA
Source organism: Salvia hispanica (assembly GCF_023119035.1). Lineage (NCBI taxonomy): Eukaryota > Viridiplantae > Streptophyta > Magnoliopsida > Lamiales > Lamiaceae > Salvia > Salvia hispanica. The sequence goes on along the minus strand of NC_062968.1, from coordinate 31,557,191 downwards.
TATGCACACAGCTCGAGCCCATTGCCTTGGCGCTTCGTCGCCTTTTTTGTATGGTGCCTATTCGGCTCGAAGTGGTTCACGCCCTCCCTTTCACTTTAACCTGACCTAGCCGTCGAAATTGTCCTATTGAACTTCAAGTCTCGACACACTGGAAAGACTTGTTGTTATAGAAGTTGAGAAACTAATTGAGATTTTTGTAGGATTGTAGTCTTCACAAATGAACCTATACCATCCACCCAAGAAATAATGTCTCAATTTACTAGTTCGGTCAATTCGCAATTTAAAGTCGCATCTACTTTTTCTATTTTCAGTAAGTGGACCTCACGTTCCACTAAATAATTACACTTCTATTTCATTGTAAAATCAATATAATATAAAAATGTGACATACATTCAATAACTTAGAGCATCTCCAATGTCGGTTAGCTAACCGGCTAGCCGATTCGCGTCGCTAGCCGGTCGGCTAGCCGAACCATTGGAGTAGGCCAGCGGGAAATCGGCCAAAATTTCGGCGTGGGCTAGCCGATGGCGTGGCGCTGGCCGATGCGCTGGCGCCATTGTGGCGTGCCGATCGGCCATCGCGCTATTTTTTAATTCTTCTTTTTTAAATTTTTGAAAAACTATATAAACGCGATTTTCTCTATCTCTAAATTTCTGTACAAGAGCAACATCTAGCGATGGACAACAACAACTAGCCCAATACAAAATTAATTTCTGTTCAAGAGCATCATCGAGCGATGGATCACGCGGGTGGTAGCGGTAGCGGTAGTGGTGGGGATCCCGAGGAGTACGAACGGAGGATGAACGAGGCTATGGAGGCTACATGAACCGCGGGATGGAGCGGTACATGCGTATGGTGGAACAGCAGGCGATACCTCGCCCTCCTCCACCCAGTTGTCCACCACCGAGTAGT
>NC_062968.1:31428675-31555981 GCF_023119035.1 Salvia hispanica | reverse complement strand
TTTTTTCTTTATTATGCATGTACTTTTTTTTATCTATGTAACTTTTTAAAATGCAATTAATGAATTTTCCCGTACACGTGTCTAAATTTAATTCCGTATTTTAATCGTAATTTTAATTCCATAAATGTAGTATATTTTGAATTGTTTTTATTGCGGCTGGCCTATGGCTGGCCTAAATCTGACGTGGCAGGTGGTTTTTTTAGTGTTGCTGACGTGGCAGAGGAGAGAATGGCTGGCCTATGGCTGGCCTACCGACCATTGCGGATGCTCTTATACTTCCATCCATATTTCTATACAAAGTCAAACAAATTTTTAAAATTTGCGTCAATTCAAAATGGAACTATAAATGGTGAACGGATGGAATGATAAGATTGATTGTTAGTGTTCAATAATAAACGTAACGGAATTTTGGAATGTAGTGTGATGGAAGAAAATGTAAACATAAGAGAAAATTATAAAGAAGAATATGAATGTTGGAATAATAAAATTAAAATGTTTGAATGTATATTTTCAAACACCGAAAACTATGGAGATAAACTATATTGGCCTTAATCTAGAATAAATTTAAGATTTTAAAATATTCTTAGTACTTCCTCCGTCTTATAAGAATATGCAATTTTTTTTTTTTTAGTTTGTCCTATAAAAATATATATTTTTAAACTTTTAAAATATAATTTTCATTTACAATCTTTTAATTATTTTTTTTCTTTTCTATCTTACTCTTACGTTATTAATTTTATATTGTACCGAATCTAAATTAGATGGAGGGAGGAATATACAAGGGGAGAAGCTATGTGGTAGATTTGGTGAGCAGCCTTATTTGTTGACCGTTAAGAGGGTGTCCACTTTCCTTCCATGGGCAAGGGTCCCACCGTTGTTTATAGTAATGGAAATCAATGCATGGGCCCCACACCCGATTTATTACTCGCTTTTTATTGCGGGAAACATTACTAACCAGCCCACCATCCCCCTTTTAATGCCCAACGATCAAACATTACCATCAGTCCATCACCCTCCCTCCCTCTCTCTCTATGTCCCACCAAATTCATAACCATCTCCACCTTACTAATAACTCTTCTCTTCCTAATTACTATCAATAAATATTTCTTCTATCTTCTTCTACTCAGGATCTATCAGAAAGAAAAAAAAAATTAAATTAAATGGGACAAACTTAGTCTTATAAACTTATAGTATTTACTATAAAAATAATAATATAAACGCAACGTCATCTCTAATTTAATATTTTTATCGAAATCAAGACCCTATCTTCTATCCGTTTTATATTTATATACCCACCATTTATGATATTATATATATCATTTACAAATGATCAATATTTTTTGTGCATTGATGAGTTAAGCTTTAAGGTCGTTACAGAATTGAATCACTACTCCACACTCAATAGTACTATATTGATATATAAACTTGATTAAATGGAGTAATGTATGATGAGGATCGGTGACTACTGACTACTGATGAATGTCACCATCTTACCATCAATACTATAAACTGCAAAATAATGTATATAATGATTTGGATACATAAATTATGTGAAATTTACTTATAGCAATATTAATCATGATAATAGTTCATGCATGTATACAATCTACAATCTATATGTAAAATGAAAATCGAAAAGTAAAATCTCCATCACTTTCCTACCTTTTGACTTAGGAAAACCTTCGAGAAGAGCTCGAGCCACAAAAGTATAAGGTCATACTATAATATTCAAGAAAAATTAAGAGGAAAAGGTGGAGAACCAACGATCCATGAACTATGATGTTGATTGATTATACAATACTCCAACATGACAAATACGTTTGAGTTTTTTATTCATTACATCTCTTCACTCTGCCATGACTAGTCGAGGCAACTTTCTCTCCAATTATCTAGTATGAAATTTCACCTCACTTTTTATATATCAAATACGATAAAATCAAAATTCTTGATGAATTACTGCAAATTTTGTATACTATTCATAAAAAATGAGAATTAGATATGACTCAGAAAAAGAAAGATACATCGCATTATAAATTAAAGTCTAAAAATAGCAAAATACTGAGAGACTGGCAATTTAGAAGTTTCTGTGTCCCCACTAAAATCTAGACATGAAAATTATGATGACAGTGTGATTTAGTATTGGAGATTTGGGAATGCTAACTTTTTTCCTTTATGTTTTTTTCTTTTTATCTTTTTTTCCAGTCCAGTTCGTACCTCAAGTTATACAGAGAAGTACAATAAACAATACTCCACTAATGAAATAGGGCTACACTGCATACAAAATGCAACTATATTTACATGTGGATGCACGATTGTTTTTGTCAATATAATCACATGAGATGAGAATCATGAAATAGAGAGTCAACCCTAAGGCATGATTACCCACTTTCACTACAACCATATTCACACATCAATCACCAAATTCCTAACTCCATAGCTTAAAATGTAATCCTAATGGGGAGCAAATGCACTATACCTAAACCCACCCCACTTCTTCAAATCCTAATAAACACACTAACATGTTAGTATTCAAAAAGTTTATCAAGTGCACATCAAAAGCTAGTGGCCATGATGCTAGTATATGAGATAAGAAATCATTTCTATTTTCCTTAATTTCTTTCCTTTTCAACTATAATTGGGATAAACCATGTACATAAAAATTACAACGACCATATCTAAAATAGGAAAAGAAATAACAGCGAGGGTAAACCGTAATTTCACCCGGCTCGGTCAAAAGTCAACCATTTGGGTATCTCCCGAAATCCGCGAGTTTTCGGGAGCGGTTTTTGCAAAACGACGCCGCTGTGGAGAGGTGCGCCTTCGGCGTCGTCCTAGGGTCTCCGGCCGCCGCCGCCGTCTCTGGCGGAGCTGCCTTCTGATTCCAGTGGCGGTTCGGGCTGGGCCGCACCAGCGGGCTCAGGCAGAACGTCAGACTCGATAGGCTTCTGCCGTGCGACGCCGCTCTGCCTCCGCCCCGCCGCGCCGACGTCGGCGTCCTCCGCGGCGTCTGCCTCCAGCCTTGCGAGTCGGATGAGTAGCCGCTCGTTGCTCCGTCGCAATGTTCGTCTAATTGATCGGCGTTTCTCGCCGGAGACATCCCCCTCCCGCGATTATTGCCGGTTCGGAACGCGGATTCGTCGATTGAGAACGTCGAGACTTTCTTTTTCCGGCGGCCGCGGATGATGTTAGGGAACCACGCCGGCGAAGCCGAGATTGAATTGACCGAAACCGTAGGATCGGCGACCGGATCGAGACCGAAATCCGGTTTCCTCTCCGGCTTCGATCTGAAAAACCCCCAAAACAGAGAGGAAAACCGATTCCTCGATTTTTTCTTAATCTCGACTGTAATTGAGCGGTGAGGCCCTAATTGGGGAGTGCTGTAGAAGAGGTGGTGCTCTCCGTGAGTCCGAAACGTCGCGGCGTTTTCTGATTTCCGGCGCGAAATGTAGGGGGAAACAGAGCGGGGAAACAACGGAGGCTGCGGCAACTGTGAGTCAGATTTGCGGCAATCTTGTAGCGCATGTTTAAGCGCGTGAGCCTGCGTTTGCGCGGCGATGACGGCGAGGAGGCGTTCGCGGAGGCAGGAGGCGCAGACGCCGACGCTGCAGCTTTGGTCCGCCGGATGTTTCTTGCACCTCATTTATGTATCGAAATGCGTATATGTATGTAAATCGTGTGTGTTTATTGGAAAACTTTGATGAGAACGATTCGGCAGCCAGATTGTGGCATTGGCGAAAGAGAATTCAAGGATTTGGTGAAGATTACGAAGTCCTCTGTTCTCTTCCTTTCTGTTTTGCATCCGATTTTAGAGAGAGAACGAAGAGAGAGAGGGACAGTTTGGAAGCAAATAGGTGTATGTAGATTTAAAGAGCCAGAGAGAGAGAGAGAAAAAAGAGTATAATTGTGGCTGCGGGGTTTGTAGGTAAGTGGCGAAACAGTATCAACATTTTATTTCTCTTTTTTTCCTATAAATTTGGTAATAATAATAATAATTCGATTTGGGATGAATGATGTGGTAATTTGGTATTATGAATTTGTGATTATTGGTGAAATGTAATTATGAAAAGTGGAGTAGTTTTTAGGTGGCAAACAAAACTAACCAATTGCTTTTGTTGTAGTACATGAACAAATTCATCTTCAACAAGTTGACTTGGAGGTTCTAACCAGATTCAGTTTATTTTAGGATATCAATTAGGCCGATCAATTGGTGATTATGATTTGAACTTGATAGGAGATCATCTATTAGTGAAGAGTATGATTGACAAAAATTAATTCATTATGAAATAGTAGGTTCACTATCTGGAAGTATAATTACTTGGAGCCATTTGAAGACTGTATTATTTAGTTTATTATGACCATAAACTGCATGGGTCAATAATAACGTGCAATGTAAGATCTTGTTAGGAATTAATAAGTAATTAATTATTCATGCTATCACAAAAATAGAAGATCTTATAATTAATTTAAGAAATTAATAGTAGTAAGTAATTAATTATTCACGCTATCACAAAAATAGAATATCTTATAATTAATTTAAGAAATTAATAGTAAGTAATTAATTAGTCATGCTAGCTATCACAAAAATAGAAGATCTTATAATTAATTTTAAGAAATTAATAGTACTCCGTAACTAATTCGTACATTTGGAGTTAGAATTAGCGGAACGCCCGAATAATACTAGTTTAATTTGTTGGTTACCTACTTACCTTCATCAAAGTGTGTTCTATTCATTTTATAGATTCAAACACTATATTGAATCCTTGACTTTTAAATTAAGTGAACAATGCTTTTAATTGTTTTCTTTCCTTTTAGTTGCCACAATACATAACCATTAATATAACTTCATATATGTACATATACTGGATTAATATGTACATCGCGCCCAACCTGAACACTACCGTGCCCAATATTGTGTCCAACCAAACCGAGCACTGAAAAAAACTTACTCCATTGCACAGATGTTACTTTGGACATTTCTTTTCGGCACAAAATTTAAGACAATTATGTTTAATGAGTTAAATATTAATAAAATAAAGGGGGTGATAAAATAAAATATGAGATAGAAGAAGAAATATAGTAGCAAAGAACATAAAATAAGTGAGATTATATACTTTATTTTTAGCCATAAAAATAATGATAAAGTAATATGGGACACTTTAAAATGGAATATGACTTGGGTCACTTAGGATGGATAGATTATCTTTTATTAACGTAAAAATAGAAATGCAATAACTTACATTATATTTTTAAAAAAATAATCGAAATTTAAGACACAAAAAGAAAATGTTCATACGAGATATAATCATACTAAATGAATTTCATTTTACTCAATCTCCTTCAACGTTAGTTAAGGAAGACATGGTGACATACCAATTACTTATTCCTTAATATAAAAATTGCACATTGCTATAAACAAAAATTTTTATATTCACTGTCTTGTCTGTGGAAAGAAGAGGCAATGATTAATTTCTCTAATTTAAAAATACTTATTCTCATAGATTAATTATCTATTACTATATCATGTCATTATGTAATTCTAGTTTCTAAAAGAAAAATGCTTAATCTATATATTCTTGTACTATTTCTTTAATTCTATTAGAATAAATTATTCCATTATTACATCATTGGTGATTTATATTTATATGATTTGTTTTAAAAACTTTAATGAAAACAAGATAAAGAAAAATAACATAAAAGATAAAGAAAAAGTTAGAAATTAAGTTAATAAGATGAATAAATGTAAATTAATTAAAAAAGCATACAGTATGCTATGTTATAATAATTATTTGTAATTAAATTTAGTTATTTTATTCCATAGTTTGTTAATTGATATATACTATATAACAATTAATTCACAATCCGAATAATATTTTTCTCCCTAGAATAGTACTCCTACTAGTGTGAAAGTAATTGCAAATTATGCAGTAAGAATAAATTAGTCATGATATTACATCACTAAAATTAAAAGTGATTAAAATAATACTTCAAAGCGATTCAAAATAAAGTAGCATTATGTACATACTATATAATTTTATCTTTTTCAATAAAGTAGCATATTGTACATGCTATATAAATTTATCTTTGTCTCTGTTGAATATGAATTATCAAAATCGCAATGTCAGCATAAGAAACCATAATGCTAGTATATTTACTAGTACTATTATATAGATACATATATAGCCATTTGTAAGGCTAAATATGCATAAATCATAATGTTACAATTATGAAGTGAACGGGGATTAAGATACATCTAGGGGTGTCAGTGCTAACTTGCGACATATATGCTGGTCTAAATAGCCTGTTAAATTTAGAGACTTAAAAAATTATAACTCGATTAGCTTGCAATTTGAGTGGGCCAGACCTGAAACCTAATGGACTAGCTTGGTGGATTGGACATAGGTACAACTATTGTCTATTATATCTTCATGTCCGATACATAATTCAACATTTCATTAATTATTTTTATAATATAAATAACTGTGCAAAAAAAATCCCTTCAATTTTATATATGACATATATATGTTTGGTTTTTATTAATTAATATAATAATAGCCGAAAACCCGAATATTTAGGACATAGTTGAATATTTATAACCGGATAAAATCGCAACTCGATTACCCGCAGACCGTAACCCAATTAACCCCCAACCCAAAGAGAATTGACACAAGACCATTAATACTGACCCGATGAATATCCCTAGATACATCGCATAACATGTACGGTTATGCTATTTTACCGAATGAGTACAATAAAAGTATTAATTTTCTTCACATATATAAAATCATTCATATAATATTCAATGAAGTTTGGTAGGAAAGAGAAAGAAGATAACACATGATAGGAGCACCCATTTTAAAGGTGCCTTAGTTCCAATTAGCAATCTTTCAAGTTGGTTTAAATTTAATTAGGCAAAATACATTTTTAGGTCATTATATTTTAGTCAAAATGTTCATTAGGTCTTTATACAATTTTTTCATTTTAAAAGGTCCTTATACTTTTCATAATATTTTTATCAGGTCATCGTAAAATTTTTCGTTTTAGTAGGTCCTTATACTTTTATCATAACTTTCATTAGGCCCTTGTACAATCTTTTATTTTAGGGACTTTTTTACATTTATTTTGGATAATAATATAAATTTAATTAAACTTAATGAACTTTTTAATATTTCATTATTTAACTTAGCATAGTCTATAAAGATAATATCATCTTGTTATCCAATAATCTCAATAAGTTGTAGAGAATAATAAAAAGATTAACCGTGATGATTGAAGATTAAAATCGAACTATTTTTTTAGAATAACTATCTGAATTTTCAATTGATTATTTATATTTATATTGAAAGATACGTTTCCCTGAATATTTATAATCATAAGATAAGTTAAATAATAAAATTAAAAGGTTCATTAAATTTAATTAAATATAAATTATTATTTAAGATAAAAGTAAAAGAATATCTTAAAATAAAAAATTATATAAGGACCTAATAATAGTTATAATCAAAGTATAAGGACCTACTAAAATGAAAAAATTGTATGAGGACCTAATGAATATTTTGATTAAAGTACAAGGACCTAATAATGTATTTTGCCATTTAATTATTACCGTTAAACTTTGTGCTTACCATGATCCAGAAAATTGATGTTGTCTAAATTCTATTCTTCCTCTAAGTTTTTTCATTTGGTAAAGTTCAAATTTTCTATTTTTATACGTTATTGTGATGAATAAAAAAGACCAATTTTTTTTTTATATGCATGATGGCGTTGTTTAATTGCATTAAATTATGAGGCGGAGTATATATTTCCAGAAACCCCCCCAAGTCTCCAACCATTTTTATATTTTTAATTATGATACTATTAAAAATGATAGTAGTACGTTATAATTAATGTATTCATTAAGTTTATATCATACTTAGTATTTACCCCCGCACCATGCGCGACTTAAAATAAATTCATTTGTTAATTTGACATTGTGAATAAATTTAATAAAATAAATAACAACAATATCACGTAGGTTTAAATATATGTTGAATAATTATAGTATAAAATTAAATAAGCTTGAAATTAAATCAATATGAAAATAACTTTTAATTACAACATGTATAGATCACTATAAAAAAGAAAAATGTCGTTCTTGACAACATATACTATTTAACGCTAAAACCCTATCAATATGAAATTGATATAAAATATTTAATATACAATCGAAAATTTTAGGATGACAATGATATTGTCATAAAAATATAATGAAAATTTTTAAAACCTCTCAAATTTTACCGTACATCATAGAAATGAAAATGCATTCCGAGTTGCGTTAGAGTGCTAACTAATTTAAGTAATAACTAATAACTCTCAATTCTGTGTATTAAAATTTTCAACACAAAGACATAATTATATCAATACAACATGTAAATTTAAATATCAACACAAGGACATAAGTTTATCAACACAAGAACATTGATAAATTTATACATTTGTGTTGATATTTTTAATATACAAAATTGATATTAGTTTAATTATTATTATAAATTAGTTAGTATTTGATCACACACCTATCCAACTAATAATAACAATTAAAACGAATTAAGTCATTATTTAGTGAAATTAGCCGGTTTAAATATTTAGCCATTGATTTCAATGGAATAGATTAATTACAAAATTGTAACTGGTCAAATCAGCAGTTTTACATTTTAATGAAACAATTGAAATGACAACAATTTCGCTCATTGTTCTACAAGTAACGTATCAATCTCATGATCTACTTTGCACAAATTTCGAGTAATAAATGCATTAATAGTACTTAATTATCCTAATTTAAATCTAATCGTTCCATTACTATCTTAGTTTCTAAAATATGAAATCTAAGACCATTCAATTGAATTTGGCCAAAACCTGTTAAGCATTTGAATAGATTTATTAGCTATTTTAAAATTATACGGAAAATTTTGTGAAACTAAAAAACTTCATCGTTACTAATTAAAAAAATTTACATTTTTGAGAAAATTTTATTATTATAATAAAATCACCATGGTCAGGCAGTAACGCATATTGAACGGAGATTGGTGAGCACATGTGTATAGAGGCTTATCCTTTGGTATTGATAATCTTGTCTCGGTATGAGTTAAATGTGTATTAATCATAATTTGATGTTATTAATATTATTACTAAGTTCAAAGTATTTTTTATTTTTATTAGTAATAATTTACTTGCTTTTGGCGCATCAATAAATCTGTCTTACTACTACAAAGGAACGAACTAAAAATAATAACTATAAACAAAATGTATGTAATTAGCAAAGGCTTCTAAAATATTACAAAATTACTGTGAATATGATGAATTATTATTATTGGGCCTAAATAAAATTAGTTGAGATGAGAAAATCAGAGCGGATAATAGGAAAAGTCCTAGAAAATCTATACCATACGCATAATATGGATGCAATGAAAAGCCCTAAAATTAGTATTTATTATACAATTACAGGATATTTTTACAATATACAAAGGTGTAATTTATATATCTCCTATTTCTATTATATCTGTAAACCTAATCTTTTGAAGAGTTGAGACTTGAGCACCTCTCACTATTTTGTTTCACACTCCTCCCTTGAAGCTTTTTCGTTGATTTTTTGCTCTGCCTCCTTTATTTACCATCACATCCGCTCTGCTCTTCGACTTTCACCATCTCAGACTATTTCCTCCATCTCCCTTTACCACTTCAGTAGCACTATCATGAGTATCATCAACAGATGCTAGAAGTTTAGGACGATGTGTAGTATACTCGGTTGTCGATAGCCATGTTGTATGGAATGCTACACGTTTGACACATGAGAATCATCGCGGGCAACACTCTTTTTTCCACCAGGGTCATGATACTATTGATTAATAGAATTGGTATTTATAGAAGATTTGGTAGCTTTTGGTATTTTTCTCCTTTCACACTCCTTCTCTATTGAGTATTAGTGAGCACAATTTAATTTATAATTAATTAAATCAACATTAAATTGTCTCACAAATTTATGTCACGAAAAACTGTTAGAGTTTGGATCCATTTGGATTACATTTCAATTATTATTCGATTTAATTAGATTTAATTCCAATGATAATTATATTGCCTCCAATTCATTGATGGAGAAAAACGTTACAGCTTTTCTAATTATTAGAGAAAAGTTTTTTTCTTCTTCTAATTATTAGAGATAAGTTGATTATTCATTTGATGTTCTAAAATGATATTTTTGTGAACTTTTTTAAAATTCCCTTGTCGTCAAATAATTTTGGAACTTTCATTTACAAAATTTATTTGTGAAAAATATTTATTGAGATTTTATTTTTTTTATACCAATCCTTGATTAAATTTAGTGAGATTAGCCGGTTTAAAATTTAGCCATTGATTTCAATTGTACATGGGTGAAATTGTAGTCATTGGCTAATTTGAAGATTGAGTGATCGTTACAAATTTTGGGTAATAAATGCATTAATAGTATTTAATTATCCAAATTAACCAAATATTTAGATTTATTCAAAATCTTTCATAACTTTATAAATATTCAATTCATGCCTATAACTCTTAAATATTTACATTAAAGGCCAAAACTCGCTTTTTATATATGTATAGATGGTTTTACTTTGTCCCTTCAATTAAGATAGCCCATATTCATTTTTCACACATATTAGAAAATTCTACTCAATTATTTCCTTTTTAGTCCGTCCCATAAGGATATGCATTTTTTAACTTTATAAAACATTTTCTCTTTAATAAGAATCATCGTATTTTATCAATTATGCATTAAAAATCATGCCTAATCTTAAAAATTGCATATTTTTGTGGGACAAAGCGATTGAACAGTATATTTAAATATATGACATTGTTTTGCGTTTATTTAACTTCTCATATTATGTTGACAATCATTAAATAATGATTTCTACTAAAAGAAGTCTCAACAAAATTGAAGATGTGTACGTGTGGTGGAATTAGAACTGGATTCTTCATTTCAAATCACTCGATTTCACAAATTTAATTTTAAATCTTGAGTAGACAGTTGAAATTCAAATTATAACAAATTAGATACTTTCACTGCATATATCCATAACCCTGCATCATTATACACTGGACGCGCCGCACATGCCACACACACTAAACATACAAACACCCATTGCGTGTGTGTGCGCGCACACATAAATTCTTCAATTTTATAGTATACTTTATATATACCAAACACAAAATTTAGATTTGGATTTGAATTTAAATTAGAATTCAATTTCTCCCAGTTCAATTTCATAAAATTCTAATTTCAAGTCCGTGTATTAAATGGATTGAGAGAATTCAAATTAAGAAGATTGACTATATTTTGGACTCTCTCATAAAATTGCCAAATGGAAAAATGAAGTGGTGGATTTTGTGCTTATAGGAGTACTTCTTATGAGTAAATTAATAAAAAAATTTAAGATTGCATTACAATTAATTCGAATCCAAAATCCTCGAACTTCAACCATTTTACCACTAATTCAACTCATTAAATGCAATCTTCTTATATTGTTCTCCGTAGTATTTTGAAGGATGTAGAGTGTTGTATTTTGTATATAAACATTTTTTCTAGATATAAAGCATACTAATACTATTTTCTCTGTTTCACGATATATAGGAGTCATATTTAGTGTGTACACGTGTTTTAAAAATGTAAAGAATAGTATTCCACATGTTGGAAAAATTAGTAGAATATAAAACCCATTTTTTTATATCGACTTTATAATAAAAATGTGAGTGAAGTGAGTTAGTGGAAAGTGAGACCTACTTACCATTTATGGTAAAAGTGAAATGTGACTCATATTATGAGACAGATAAAAATGGCAAAATGTGATTATTATCGTGGAACGAAGAGTATTAAATATTCAGACCAACAAAATGGTTGCAACACTTCAATTATTGTGTTGTTGAAATTGTCTTATAGTGGGGTATAAGTTAGATGCAATTCCTTATTTATGAATATAAAAATGGAATAAAATGGTTGTTCCTGTGTTCATTCTCATTTCGTGCTCGGTAATATTCTTTCATTATGAATTATCATATTCTAATAGAATCCTATTCGCAGTGGAATGAGAATAAATTTATTCCATCAAAAACCTAGAAAATTTATTTACAAATTACATGTTCACTTAATCACGATATATCACGATATGATAAAAAAATTACTCTCCTCCGTCCCAAATAATTCGTCTCAGTATTCCATTTTGGTCCGTCCCACATAATTTGTCCCACTTTACTTTTACCATTTTTGGTAGTGGACCCCGTATTCCATTAACTCATTCCTACTCACATTTTATTATAAAACTAATACTTTAAAAGTAGGACTCACATCCCACCAACTTTTTCAACTCACTTTCCATTAGATTTCTTAAAAACCGTGCCCGGTCAAAGTGGGACGAATTATCCGGGACGGTGGGAGTATAACATTATCAGAGTATTTAAAAAATGGGATATTGACATCTAATATCATGAAACTTTCAAAAAGTTGGGTTTTTCTCACGTACATTAAAATTGGCAAATAATATCACGAACTTTACCCCGGGTTTGTTTTTTCCCACGAATGAAAATTCCCCACAAATAATATTATGATACGGATTTTTTTTCGTAATTTCTCGACCACATTTTTGAGAGCTTCAAGTTTTTCAATATTTGAAGATAGTTTTCTTGAAGCACACCTCCAAAATTGTTCTTCAATCTATTAAAATAACATGAATTTTTTCATTCGTGGAAAAAAATAAAACCGGGATAAAGTTCGTGGAAAATACCTAACTTTTTGAAAGTTTCATGATATTAGATGTCAATATCCCTTAAAAAATATATCAAAATGTTTCTTTATTTTTCAAGCTAAACATTTCGATATCTATTTTATTTGTTAAATTAGTTTTGATAAATCTAATTAATTAACATATATGTGCTATTTATTAGTTTAGATATGTAACATAATTTTATTATAGTATTTCAAATACATATCAGTTACTATATTTTGTTTAAATACTCGTAAAATAAAAAAAAATTAAATTATAAAATTCAAATTTAAATCATAATCCATGGGCATGTTCATTCTATAAACATAGCAATCATATTAAAATATTATTCTTATATCACAGTTATTTTTCCTGAGTTAATTAATCTCATTCTACTATATCTATATATTCCATCAAACATGTATGAATATGATTACCGACTTTTTATTCTACATATAATGCAACGCGTTTACTCACGCTGTGTTTTTCATTTTTTCCTTATCTAATATAGATAAAACCAGATGCATATTTCACCCATGAATATATTCGATACAGATAGTCAACTACAAATTTATATTGGTTGAGAATAATTTTCTCTAAATGAAATTCTCCTTCAATCCATTAAAATAAATCTCATTTTAACTTATGCGAGTTTAAGAAATGTGAAAAACAATGATGAAAATATTTTAATTTTTTTTATATAGCAGTAGTTGTAGATTAGTGGTGTTGAATTTTTGGATGAAATTAAACATGTAAATCTTATATACACTAGGTAGCATGTGCTTAGAATCCTAGTTATTCAACTTATCTTACCTCAAAAAATAGAGATGACTATATGAGCATTCCATTTAATTTATAGGCAACTCCCTAAAAAGAACTACTAAATTCCAAAAGCCTAAGAAGAAAGCAAAAACTAAACGAACAGTTACCAAACTCTTAATTAGAAAAACTACCCACTTTTTCATCATATATGTAAAGAATGTTCACTTGTACAAAAACATATATGAAATGCATTTATGACAAAATTAAAAGCTCAACCATATAATAAATAATAAAGCATACCATATTTTAAAAGAAGAAAATATTTCTTGACCATTATCATATACGTGTAGAAGTATAGCAATTTCTAGCTAGGATATGCCCAAATTTTCTTGCAAGAATATTAAGATCACATGGGAAGTATAGAACATTGCAAGAAAAGGGAAGAAGTAAAAGACCTAGATTTCTCCCCAACCCCACAATTTTTTAATCAAGACTAAATCTTTTCTTTTTATAACTAAACCACGTCGTCTTCTTTCCATCCTTTCATGTTGTGACTTGGTCTAGGTACTAAGTTCCCCAAGTCACATTTATGAATAATCAAGACATTAATATGTGAAAGATTTGCATTTGAATTTTACAACGATCAATTGAATGTGGTTGTTTGACGCAGCAAATTTCCTGGATCAATGCGTTATAATAGTTCGAGAGATAGGCTATATTGTATTTAGGTCGTTGTTATATATTAATCAAATTTGTATATATAAGGCTTATCAGTGCCTAATATAATAATATTAGTATCTTTTTTAACAAATTGTCAACTTGGTATATAATATCACGAGCTTAGGATGTGGGTGTAATTTCTCACCGACGACTAAATCCGTCTTTAGAGAAAAATGATGTGCTAGACAATGATACTGCTTCGTTTTATCATGATGCACATACAATGATACTACTTACTAGACCAAAATAATATATTGGGGTGTTGTTTGTTCTTAAGTTACAATATTGACCACTCAATCTTTGATTCATCTTCCAATCATTGAATGCGTCCATACTTAGAAAGTCTATATAGAGCTTTAAAAATCATTAATGTTAATTTTACTTGTATTCAACTAGTTTTATTGCAATATTTCAAAGGAATATTAGATTTGTTATACTGCGAGTGTTATTCAATTCCACTAGGCCAATTTGTCAAGCTAAATTTATACTTTTGTGGTTGAACATGTCAACTCTTAAAATGAAAGTTGTATATCTAGGAAAGTTATGTCCGTCTATTAAAAAAAAAAGGCAACAATTAGGCGTTAACAAAAGAGCGTTCAATTTTAATTTTTAAAACATATATTCATCTTTATAATTTATCTAACAATATTCTTTATTTACAAAAAAAAGTTATGTAATTATCGTCTGTGTTTTTTGAATTGAGTGTTTTTCGTATTTATCAATAATAAAACTGTGGTAATAATTGAATCAAAGAGGGTAAGTAAATCTGTAAACATTTTTCTATTATTGACTGAGAATAGATTATATATTACTCCATAAGTTGTATGAAATGAGATAGTTAAACAAAATCTTAGATCAAATTTGGACCCTAACCCTAATCCTACGTGTACACGGTTTTAATAATCTCTAAATGGTAAATCCGCTGACTATGGGCCCTCTCAAAACAAACCGACGACTTTCTATTTATAATAACTCTCTTACCGACGAGCTACTTCCAGAATGAGGTACAATCACCAAATCACAACGTACAACTATTTCCGTGATAAAGCATGACCTGGCATTAGCAAAATTGATTTTATCACTTATTTTCACTGTTCAAAGTTTCCGTCGTATTCAAGCTGTATAATCTATTCGGAGGAAAAATAAATTCCTTCACTACTGCAGTCTGTAGCTCACACTCAACTGGATTTCCTTCTCTCTGTAAGTTATGGGGAATTTCTCTCGCCAAATGGCGCTTTCGTCGGCGCTTTTGAAGCGCTTGCAATCGCGCCAGGGAGCTCTCAACGCCGTCAATTCGGGCGCCGCGAGATCTTTTACGACGACGGAGGGACACCGCCCGACCATAATTCACAAGCGCAGCTTGGATATTCTACACGATCCGTGGTTCAACAAGGTAAGCGCTGAAAGATGATGAATGTTTTGGTTGCTTATGTTGGGGATATGGAGTGTGTTGCGTCCTCGAGATCTCGAGAGGATCTCTGGTATTCTGTTGGTTTTAAGGGATATCAATTCTGTGTCGAGGATGATGATGCTGTTTCGTAACTCAGATTTTAGTTTTTTTTTCCTAAATGAATTGTTTAATTTCGTTGTTTCCTGTGTATTGGTGGCTCTGTTGCATCTGAATTGGGAAGTAAAGCATATAACTTTTATAAAAAATGGTTGTGAAGTAGGGCAGAAAATAATCCAAAACTTTGTTGGATGGATATTCATAAAATGAATGCAGATGATAAATGTTAGGCTTTTAACCAAACAATTTAGACAAGCACCTCAGACTGGCACTTGATGACTTTCTAAAAGCAGAAGAATTAATGGTTTATCCTTCTACATTTTATATTTGGCACTTCTGAAGTGTCCAAGATGCTTTTTGGTTATTTATCCTTTGAGGTAAACAATCATTGTGGAAGTTAAGTTGCAAAATTTTATGCTCCATAAATATAGGGAACTGCATTTTCGATGACAGAACGTGATCGTCTTGACCTCCGCGGGTTACTGCCTCCAAATGTCATGAGTCCTGAACAACAAATTGAGCGCTTTAGTAAGTTTTCTTCAACCACTTTTCATGATATCTTTCCATGCACTTTTTAACCAGACAAATGCATTATATAATTGTCTTGTGAGTGAAGGGAACTCTGTCTGAGGCACACACCAGGTGTTAGCAGTTAGTGTTGTTTAGGGATTTGGTCACAGGCCTGCTTTGGTCATGTATGAGTGATATTGGTTTTCATAATGACTGGATTTTAAGAAAAAAGAGTTGCCAGTTACTTCTAGCCTTGTTCTACTTTAGAAGCTAATAGTAGCTTGCTCACCTGCTAAAAACAGATAATGCTGAGCTTTGGACGATGGATTAAGCCATCAGTTCGGTTTAGATAAAATTTATGGAGCATTATTGTTTAATATCTCTATCTGTAAATGTTGTGCGCTGATGAGCTTACAAGTTATAACTTTGAGCTCAAGTGCTTGTAATAAATCTCCTATTTATTTGTTTTTACTTAAATCAGTGGCCGATCTAAAGAGGCTTGAGAAGAGTGCTAGAGATGGACCATCCGATCCATACAGTTTGGCTAAGTGGCGAATTCTCAACCGGTTGCATGATAGAAATGAGACAATGTATTATAAGGTCAGTATCAAGGTCCAATGTGATGACATCTATTTATGGCAATGCCACATTTATCTACTGGAATTTCTTTGCTTTGAACTTGTGCAAGAGTCAAAATGTTAATCCATATATTCATTAAATAAATTTGAACTTCATGTGGTCTCACATACACTAGAAATTCTCTTTAAAACATGAAGATCAGTGCCCAGGTAACCTGGTAGATATGTCTACATTAAGTATAAGTGAAATTATATTGTTCATGATAGGACATAAAATGAAGATCTCGGAAAATATATTATTTCTACCTTATGACAAAGCATCTTATTTAGATATCATGTTAACAGGTTCTTATCGACAACATCGCGGAATATGCACCGATAGTCTATACTCCTACAGTTGGTCTTGTTTGTCAGAAGTACAGCGGCCTATTTAGGCGGCCTAGGGGCATGTATTTTAGTGCACAAGATCGTGGTGAGATGATGTCAATGGTTTACAACTGGCCAGCAGAACAGGTTTGGCGTATTTATTTTGTTTGCTGATGATGTCCCTTACTAGATTTTTGATCAGTTTTGCTTCCGCTTTACGGCAACTGGCCTTTCTTTTTCATGTCAGCACCCTTAGTACTAAGATGCATGTTGGATATGAACCTTGTTGAAGTAGTCCATTTTAAAGCTTTCCAATTCTTTATTGTTGTTTGTCCACCAACCGAATTTGGTTAAATGTAGTCTATGTTTGCATCATATATTCACATATATATATGTATATACACATTCTTACATGTGATAACATATCATTGCTTCTTTGTCTTATGGTCACCACTGGGGGTTTAAGAAGGACCATTTATCACGCTGCCTCATGCTTAATGATTGCAAACATTTGATATGATCTTGTGTCCTTTTTCAAGTTACCGCTTTTAAAAATATCTTTTTCTTTTAGGTGGATATGATTGTTGTAACAGATGGAAGCAGGATACTGGGTCTTGGAGATTTAGGAGTTCAGGGAATTGGAATTGCAATCGGAAAGTTGGATCTTTATGTTGCTGCTGCAGGGATAAACCCACAGAGAGTACTATCTTTCTCTCTCCATTTAATGCATTATTATGTACTGTATCACATCAAATTAAATCTTGGCCGGCTGCCAATCTTACCAAGTTTTTATGAGCGAAACAACAGAAAAAGCCTATAAGGACATACATACAAGACTCAGGGATGTTATTTTTTGTAATTATATGTGTATGAATTCTCGGGTAGTGAAACCATTGCACACATGATAACCTGCACCTGAATCATAGAAGAAGCTTGTTAACAGTTTCTCTGCAAAAGGATGAAAACATAGAAGAAGCGAGTTATAACACTGTAGTCGATTGTGGATCTTCTCCCTCAGTTCCATGTTAATTGAGTCATTTTTCTATTTTGGGCAGTTCCAAGATAATTGAGTCATTTCTATTTTTGGCAAAACGTAACTCTCTCTTTTACTTTATTCTCTCTTCATCTCTCTTACTATATTCTCTCTTACTTTATTCACCATCCATTTAACACACTATTCTTAAACTCTATGCCGAAAAGAAATGCCTCAATTAACAAGGAACGGAGGGAGTACGTTTTATGATGGAACTAGGAAACTTCAAGTAACAGATCCCATATGTAGTTTATTTTCATGTTCCTTGTCTTATTCTTAGTGTGCTTTTGATCTCTTTGTACTGGTATTTCCCTGCCTTATCATTGATCATGATTTCCAGCTGACAAAAAGATTTAACACAAATGGAGACATACTCATTAGTGAAGGAACACTACTGTCAGTTTATCTTGTTACCCTCTTTCTTTCAAGTCATGTCCTGATAACCCATTTTTGGGTTTTTTGTATTTTCATAGGTACTTCCTGTCATGATTGATGTTGGAACCAACAATGAGGAGCTTCTGAAAGACCCCTTGTGTAAGTGGCTCAATGCCTTTGCGCATCATTTCTTTACAACATTACGAAACTAGTTTTGTCCAGCATTCTGAATCTTTGTTTTTAATATTACCTCTCAAGGCCTAGACATTAATTCTGCCACCATTCTTGGTCAATGTTGCTAATGTGTAATGCATGTCTCATGGTCTTCGAATTGTGTTATTTATGCATTTATTTCTACTTATAATCACGAGATCTCTTTTTAAAATAAAGATTTTACTGATGAAAGTTTCGCTAATCTACTTGAGTATCTTGCTCAACATGTTACTATTGGATTTGTGTCATTCAGTCATGGCTTACATAAATCTCTAAATACCTATCAAGATCGCATCAAATAAACTTTTTATATTTTTAGTGGTAAGTAAATCCTACTTTTAGAGTTTAAGTTCAGTGACCTTAGTTCTTTTTCCTTGCAGATTTGGGATTGCAAGAGCATCGCCTTGATGGAGAGGAGTATCTTGAAGTTATTGACGAATTCATGGAAGCTGTTTTTACCCGTTGGCCTCATGTGATTGTCCAGGTGCAGCTTTTAGTGTAGTTTAGTGCTAAACTTTTAGAAACTTTCACTTCTGAATTATTAATGTGCCGATATCTGCAGTTTGAAGATTTTCAAAGTAAGTGGGCCTTTAACCTACTGCAGCGTTATAGGAAAGAGTACAGAATGTTCAATGATGACGTTCAGGTATGTAATTTGTGTGGTGAGGGTTGCTTAGATTTCTTGAGGTTTGATTGAACTACTCTTAATGCTACTGATTATGTCTGACATAGTATCAGATGATAGCTGGAATTCTTAATCACTATAAAGTCCTTAAAGAGTCAATAGTTTGACACCAAGCTCCCAAGATCTGTGTAATTGGGGACGCAGTAGATACCATAGTTATATGCTGCTACTACTTATCCATGATGATCTGTAGATTCTGAGCCACCAAGGGCATTGTTCAGTTATTGCACCTTTAAATGGATTAGTATGAGACATAAAGATAAACTTTCAGAATATTAGGGGAAACTTTTGTAGGTAATGAATGGGGTTGTAATTTGCAACTCACTTTTTTAACAATCGTGGAAGAAAATTCATATTACTTCAGTTCAGCTTCCTTCACATTTGAACCTCATCAAGGGGTTGGGAAGGTTACTGAGGTCACTAAGGTGAAACTTGACTAGATAGTGGAGGGTTTTGGCATTCCATTGCTTAATACTCTAGTATCAGCTTTCTTTAAGTGAATACAGTAATATGTCAATAGCTCATTTACATCCTGAATCCAAGCTAATGCTACACCTGAACAGTGGCACAAATATACAGCCTATCAGGTGTTATAAGAACCATGGTTTTGAAGTCCCACACTCAAAAAAACAGGAAGGAAAAAGGAATTATTTTTTGAAGTTTTAAGTACATTGGATGGTTGATTGACTTTACTGCTCTATTATAAGCAAGTCATGCCTGATACAAAAGAATTAAATCCTGAAACTACTAGTTCTAGAAAGTTAAGTATAAAAAGTTGCAATAATCACCTCAGCTTTCGTGGTGAATAAATAAGAGAACTGCCAAGAAGCAGAAGAAGAATATGTGTTGTTCATATCTTATTTTATAGTGGCATCTTGAAGATCCTAAACAAAATGAACTGAGTCATTATATGTTTTCTATATGATTCATAAGAAGAATTGTGTGTTTGCCATCTAATGCCTACTAAACCAACCAGGGAACAGCAGGGGTCGCTCTTGCTGGTCTTCTGGGAGCAGTCAGAGCACAAGGAAGACCTATGATTGACTTTCCTAAAATGAAAATTGTAGTTGCTGGTGCTGGAAGGTCCCTACCATTGGTCTTTTATAATTGCTTCCTTCTTTTGTTCCACCTAACAATTACTGAAACTGACTGCAAACTGGCTGCAGTGCTGGAATAGGTGTCCTCAACGCTGCAAGGAAAACAATGTCAAGAATGCTAGGAGACACCGAGATTGCTTTTGAAAGTGCTAGGAGTCAATTTTGGGTTGTCGATGCTAATGTGAGTTATCTACTCCCATAGTTATCGGTGTGTGTCCTCGTAACTTGTGTTTCTAATAACAGTTCCTGATTGTTTTATAAGTCTGAACGTGTAGTATACCGGTGTTTGTTTCCATATTTTCATCTAAACATAATATTTCACCAGCTGCAACTACTCAAACTATGTAATCTTACATAATTCAGGGGCTTATAACGGAAGCTCGTGATAATATTGATCCAGATGCCCGTTCATTTGCTCGAAGGGTCAAAGAGATTGAGCGTCAAGGGCTGAGAGAAGGGGCTAGCCTTGCAGAAGTGGTCAGTCTATTTAACCTTTAGCTTCTTTTAAAGATTCAGTGTGTTAATTGTTAAGTATCTGATAATATATTTCTATTTACTGAGGTAGAAAAATGTTCAGCTCGATAGGATACCATTACAATTAGGCCCATGGCTATCTGTGAATTAGTCAAGTTACCTGTTATACATAACATCCATATGGCCTTTATACAACACTGCTTGCAGAACACGGCCTAGTATCGTACAGATACTCTTCTAAAACATGTATCTATCAAGGGTTAAGTTAAAAAAAAACTAAGGCTTACAACGAAAAACAAATAACTCCCTGATGTTTGTTTTTCAACATTTTGGTTCATACTTGTTTTTTGTAAAGTTGTATAGGGAGCGCAGGCAACAACTATAGATGAACACATGCACATTTCTAGATTGTTGATATAATTTTGTATAGCAAATGTCTCACTGATGTTTAATCAGGTAAGGCAAGTAAAGCCAGATGTACTTCTTGGGCTGTCAGCTGTTGGAGGTTTGTTCTCAAAAGAGGTACAAATTCACATTCATTTTCTATTTACTCTTCTTACAACCTATTATCTTTGAATGTATCATATTATGCCTATATTTTTCTTTAACTATTTTCTTTCTTCCTTGGTTGCCATCAGCAAAGTTTGCAAGTCCTTGTAGTTAGTTTACTCTGATTTGAATCTTTTGATTGTCAGGTGTTAGAAGCTCTCAAAGAGTCAACTTCTACCAGACCAGCAATATTCGCTATGTCTAACCCTACTAAAAATGGTACTGCATATGCTGTTTAAAATTTGTTGTATGTAGACATTTTTCCTCTGGATTCTTGAGCAAATTATTTCAACCTATTTTTAGCTGAGTGCACCCCAGAGGAAGCATTTTCCATAGTTGGTGACCACATCATATTTGGAAGTGGAAGCCCATTCAGTAACGTTGACCTTGGTATGTTTTCAGACTTCCTTACTATAGCTTGCCTTCTTTTTTTTTCCCTTTAGTTTTGTTCATGTTTAGAATTTCTGCTGAAGTGGACTTTAGAGGAGGTCAGCATGTTAAAGTATATCCATAGATTAATGTTAATTATCTGGCCTATTTGGCATACTTCCTAAACATTAAAAATTTGTCGGAGTTCCAGTCTAAAAGGAGATTGAACTGTCTTATGGACTTTAGAAGCTTGTTGTTCAACATGCAAAATTTGTTTTTAAGACCTTGAGTTGTGATATTAATGTTTTGCAGAATACTATACTCAAATCTCTTCCGTAAAAAAGTTTGCACTTGTAAAATTAAATCATGCCTTCAATTTTTTTCTTGCAAGCACTCTCCTAATAGTATTAAGTGCTGTAACAACAAGTATAGTACCAGTCTGACCTTCAGGATTGACTAGAAAATTGTTTCCTTGTCAAATACTGTAGAATATGATGATCTCATTCAAAAGTTACTGGGCTATCAGTTGATTCAGTTCATAGGAAAATGACTTACTGCAGATGGATATTTTCATGATTGTTATAACTGCTTTTACTGACTGCTAAATGTGCACAGGGAATGGTAATATTGGCCACTGCAATCAGGCAAATAATATGTTCCTTTTTCCCGGGTTAGTTTTTGAGAGTTGTGATCAATTATGGATAAATGTTAGACTTGCTGTTCTTCCTTCATATTAATGGTGTGTGTTGACCATCATTGCAGAATTGGACTTGGAACACTTCTATCCGGATCTAAGATCATTTCAGATGGGATGCTACAGGCTGCAGCTGAATGGTACTTCAGGGACTTCTAACTTGAAAATTTTACTATTATCGTTATTGGATTTTCAAATCTTTTTAGGCTTGACACTCCTCGATCATTATCCAACTTCTAACTTATTTATAAGCTACATGATCTATCCAAACTAAAAGAATGATTAAAAAATTAAATTTGTTCTTGTTTTACTGCTTTTAAGTGTGATAGAGAACGATGATAATAGGGTTCACCCTCATGTTTTCTTTATCAAGTCTTCACTAGGTTATTTTTACAACTGCAGCCTAGCTGAATATATGACCGAGGAAGAGGTGCATAACGGGATTATCTATCCGTCGATTTCCAGGTACCCAAGAATTTTTGTCTCTTCCTTGAAATAAAGTACTGTACTTCTTCTCTCGTAACTAAATATAGGAATATGCAAGCAGTATACGTGATATTACAAAGGAAGTAGCTGCAGCAGTAATTACCGAAGCCATAGAAGAAGACCTGGTAGAAGGATATCGTGAGATGGATGCACGGGAACTGCAGAAACTCAATCAGGTTAATAATGCATCTGAATATTCAAATTATGTATGCCTTTGATTTTTCCTTCCGCTTTTGGTGCTTTTTTTGCTATGGCTTCTTCTGGTTTTAGTAAATATCCAAGGATTCAGAGGACTTGATACTTACAGTGATAGTACAGAGATCACATTTGAAACATCAAGAATCATTAATCCAATATCTTTTTGGCATCTATGTCATAGATTACTTATTACTCCTACATTCCACCTTCAGGGGTCTAATTCGATTTATTTCTTCACTTTATACTTTTATTTTATGAATGGCTCGAAATATTACTATATCCTAGACACATGAGATTTGCAGGAAGTAGAGGAAACAATGAAAAGAAAAGATCATTGCTTACAGATCATTTATTTGTCGATTAATCTAGTTCAGTATCTCTTTACAAATCTGCCGAATTCATCAGCGTTTAGTGATGATATTGATGTTCTCGTAATGCTTGATTTGTGGCGCAGGATGAAATTAGAACTTACATACAGAACAATATGTGGAATCCTGATTACACGAAGCTGGTATATAAGAAGGATTGAGATTGCTGCTTATGCTTATGTTACACTGGTAAATGGTTTGCGAAACAATATATGATAGCTCAGATGTCACTGCATAACCACTCTCGCAGTGGACTCAGCAGTATCTGTTCAACTGTCCTTTTGTCTTTACCAATATTTCTAGAAAACTTATTTAAAGTTGTAAATTAAAAATTTACAATAAATAGAGATGTCATGATGTAGGATGGTGATAATGCTTCTGGGTTTCCAGAATATAACATTGTAATGGTGCCATAGTTATAGTCATTCATCTTTGATTATCAATTGCATCATAAATAGAGTATGTTTGTATTATAATGAATGCTAATCAAATAATGATTCGAAATCTTTATCTATTGAGTATGGACGGAGTTGATAGGCCATCACGTCATAGCCGTTGCACAATGTAAGGTTGAATCAAGTAGTATAAGGTTTATCATAATATATAGTGTTGCAAACACAGAAA
Organism: Salvia hispanica; assembly: GCF_023119035.1. Classification (NCBI taxonomy): domain Eukaryota; kingdom Viridiplantae; phylum Streptophyta; class Magnoliopsida; order Lamiales; family Lamiaceae; genus Salvia; species Salvia hispanica. The sequence continues at coordinate 31,531,612 of NC_062968.1, read as the reverse complement.
TTTGCATGCGAACATCTGCATGCAGTTTATAAGAAAAAGAAAAGTTTACACCCTTCTTATCATTAAAATATATAGTAATTTGTTATAGACTTATAGTCTCTTTTTTTTCATTTTTGCTCCTCTACTAAAATTAGTTCAATTTTTATTTATAAATTTTTTTTCTTTTTCTCTTGCTTTATAAATTTCAATATAAATCCACTTTCTTCTCTTACTTTACTAGTATTTGTGTTTTAAAATTGTGTTGTTTGCAAATGAAATTACTCCTTGTGGACGAATAGACTAGTTTAAAACTAAAAATGCAAAATCCTGACCATGCGATGGATAAAATAATGCTACATCCATACAATATATAAAAGGGGAGTATTTAGGGAAATAAAGGGAATTTTAGGGATATTTGGGTAAATCATTTATTATTCAATTGTAATAATTTTTAAGGTTACGTGCATAATACAAATTCAGCCTATTTTTATTCAGTTATTTTCGTTTGTGGTCATTGTGAGATTGATTTCTAAATATCGCACTATGTTAGTTCTTCTATTTTCTTAAGTCATAGTTCCGGAAACGATAGATCTGCATTTCACTTATTTATTTTATTTTTTGTGAATCGGTGAATTCCGGTGTTGAATTTAGCTGATTTTTATAGTTTTGGTGCTTGTGGTTATTGTTGCCTGCAATCGTTGTGCAGTAGCTCTTGTCTCTGTTCTTCTTGTGTATGTGGAAATCTTCAATTTTATAATTTGTCTAGGTTATCAATTTTAGACGAGCTAAGAGTATTTTATTTAGTGAAAGTTAGTATTTTATGTTTATCTACTTCAATTTTTTGGAATATGTGGATGCCTTATTTCTTGCTTATTGGAAGTTCCTGCTGGCTGATTTAGTGAGTGGATTGTAAATTAACGGTTTCACATTATTTCCTGAATTATGTTGTTGATATGCTAGATTGCGCATTCTAGCAATATGGCATATCTATAGGAAGTTCTTTCATATATAGCTGATCTTTAGTACCAGCTCTTCTAATATTAGCATTTATCATTTCTACTCTACATGAGATGTCTGCTCCAGTGATGGATGGCAATGGCACCGTAATTTCGACCACCATAGGGGGAAAGAATGGGGAACCTTAGCATTGTCTGATTGTTGGTCTTTACTGAATGAGTTTATAACTACAGCTGGGATGTTGGCCATTTGGGTTGTATGAAGCAAACAGGCTTGACTTAGTTAGACTATAGCGAAGAATCTTGAGCTGTCAAGTCTAGCTCTAGAAACTGAGACGATCTTTAGTGACCTGCAAGTGAGTCAAGTAGAAGAAGAGATTCAAATTGGTTCTTACACCTCAATTTCTCTGCGATGAGAAAAAACCTAGGAAGAAGAAAAACCTTGGTTTATGGAGTTTCTAATTTCTTCTTTTTATTTTATACTATGCAGACAGTTTGTTACGTGGCAGAGCGAGTTGTAAGGACCGGTTCATTGGAGAGACTTTAAACGTTTGATTAGAATTCCAAATAAAAATATGTATCATCCAATGTAAGTGGTGTGAATTGTTCGATTATGTATTTTCTTGGGTCTCGTCTTATGCTTTGCTCTACAGATTATCATTTTAATACATATTGATTATTGATTTTGTTCCTTCTTTTATTGTAATTTTAGGTGAGACGAGCGGCTTTAAAGATGATAAACGAGTTATTTTACCCATGAATTCTGTTGCAGAGTGACGAATTATGAAGAATTGAAGGTTTTTGTTTATAATGATGAGATTGATTTTAATTTTAAAGTTAATGTAGTGTATAAAGAAGTTTAAAAATGATGAGTAATTATCCATTGTGTTTAATTCTTTATTGTTATAGATTTTTATCTTCCTACTCCATGATTTAATGTTTCAACATTATATTATGTGACTTGTTTCAAATTTATTATACTTCAACGTTGATTTATATAGATTTTTTATTCTCATATAACTAAAATTGTTACTCACATGGTTCACTGTTAATATTGACTCTAATTTTATTTAATTAATTTAAAATTAAAAATTAATATATTAAAAATATATTAGCACAGGTCAGGTGTGATACTAGTATTACCTACAATTTGAGTACTACGTGAATTGTACATAGAGTTCATTCCAATCGAATTACTATTTTTATGTGATAAAGTTAAGATTAAACAAGAGAAAACAAATATGCAACGTGGCGACGTTGCATAGCCTCTGTAAAGAGATCCTAACAGAATTGAGAATCTCTTGTGGTCATTCATGGACGATTAGCATTGTTGTCACTTTCGAGATCCTTCTTTCATCTTGTATAGATTTCTAATGTATTGTTGAACAAATGGGTAATGAAATATCTCTTCTGATAATATTTGTCTCTTTCTCTGCTTCCATTTATGGAGTCTATCCCTGAAGCTTTCATGGTATCAGAGCATGGCCCAAGTCGATGATGGAGTTTATCTCTTTATCTCTTCTTTTGCCTACCCACGTGATGGAAGTCCGATGTGTCATTCCGGCCCACACGTGAGGGGGCGTGTTAAAATTCTAATATCTTGTCCCACATCGGCTTGGTGATGATCCTAGCTTCTCTATATAAGTGTGGATAATCCTCTCCCATATGAGGCGCTTTTAAGGGGTGAGTGGTCCATTTCTAATAGAAATTTGTTCGCTATCTACGCTCGAATTGCGGGGGCGTGATAGAGTTAAGATTAAAGAAGAGAAAACAAATATGCAACGTGGCGACGTTGCATAGCCTCTGTCAAGAGATCCTAACATAATTGGGAATCTCTTGTGGTCCTTCATGGACAATTAGCATTACTGTCACTTTCTAGATCCTTCTTTAATCTTGTATAAATTCCTAATGTATTGTTGAACAAATGGATAATAAAATATCTCTTCTAATAATATTTGTCTCTTTCTCTGCTTCCATTTATGGAGTCTATCTCTGAAACTTTCATTATGTATAGTGTGACACATCGCCACACTCACGCCACATATATATATATATATATATATATATTTACTTTGTTTTGTAAATTAGTGTATTCCATTGAGAGAGCAGCGCCGGCCATACCACAACGGTGTAATCCACTACCGGCCCACTTCTCCCATTTCAGCCCACTTTTCCCTTTTCAAATTTCAAAATTGGATTCCAAACGTTTGCTTTAAAATATTAACCACAAGGGAAAAAATATGATAAAGATGAAACGAAGGAAAGCTACCACACATTTGAAACGGCTATATATTCCATTATATATTGATAATATAATCAATATGTATATACACATGACAATTCTAAATTTTCAATCTTTAAATTTCAAATTTGAGGAAATCATCCGATTTCTGCTACGGTGCTCGTGATATAAGTAAATCGATAGCATAGTGATAGCATATAATATATGCACTGAAAAAATGAAATCTACATATCACGGTGAGAGGAATTACCGCAAATTGCTACTCCACTATTATTGTTGTTTTTTTGAGGTGAACTATAAAAATGTTGTACCGCGATGTATCCAATTTAATTAAATTTAGTTAGAATCCATCGATTCCTCATAATTTATTTTAATTCTTAATTGTAACTTATTAGGAGTAGTTATCAATTACTATGATTTATTACTGTAAACACAAAATATTATTTGTATGCAACTTTAATATTTGTATATGTTAGTTGGGGGTGCGTTATAATGATAACTCATATTTATGTGATAACCTAATAACACTATCATTTTATGGGTCAAAAGTATCATTTTTACTAAAAATGATATTTATACATGATAAAATGATATTTTTTCAGCATACATAAAATGATACTTTTAATCCATAAAATGATATTCTGTTCTATAAAATGATACTTTTCGTCCATAAAATGAGGGTTATTAGGTTAGCACCATAATTATGGGTTATCATGTGATCACATCTAGGGCTGGGGAAAAATATCGAAAAAATGATATATCGCTCGTATCGTACTGAAAAATATCGAAAAGTTATCGAATTTTCGATATATCGTAATTTTCGATACGATACGATATCGTATCGTAAGTTTTCGATACGATAACGATATGAATTTCCTTATATCGCGATATATCGTTTTATATCGAAAATACGATATATGTCGGAAAATTTCGGTATATCGATATTTTCGATATATATCGATATTTTATTTTCGATATATATCGATATTTAACGATATATCGAATTTCGATACGATATATCGAAATATCGATACGATAACGATATGAAATTTTTTTATATCGAAAGTTCGATATATCGAATTTTGATATATCGAAACTTTCGATACGATAACAATATGAAATTCTTTCATATCGATTTTTTCGATACGATACATGAGACAACGTTTTCGATACGATATATCGTATCGACCCACCCCTAAGATTCACATCCCTTTTAGTTGGTTGCTATTTTAATATGATCATCTGATTTTTTACTTTGATGTGCTCATCAGATAACCTGCTTTGGGCTTTATAACTAGAGAAGAGATGGTTGGTTGTATGTTTTGTTCTTAAGTGGAAAAATGTGTTTCAAAGTGGTGTGATATAAATATGAAAAGAGGGAATGATTTTACACATTAAAAAACAAAACTCATCCCAAAGATCAAACCTATAGAATAGTAAGAGATAGAGAGACTATTTAATCTATATAAATTCCATATTTGTTGTGTTATCCTGACTATGTGAGATATTATACAAGTCTATAACAATTGATTCATTCTTAAAGGCCAATGGTCCATTGATCGTGATTGTAACTTAGTATTCCTCTTGGACTAGCTTTCAAACATCGATGTTTGTTATGATCGGCTCATTTGCTAGATCACATTAAACACAATTGCTATGACATAAATTAAAAACTTACTTCAAAAGATGAGTCTATTAGAAAGAGAGCACGTTTAGTCTATAAATCTCATATTTGTTGCATTACACGACCAATGTGAGATGTCATTGAAGTCCATGACATGTGTTTAGAAAAGAAAATTCTATTTTGTGAAAGCGGATAAATTTTATTTCAAAATTTATAAATTACGTGCAAAATAAAAAGAATCCAACTTTTGTGTATTTTACACTTATTCTTCTAAAATCAAATACAAATACAAATACATCCAAATTCTCGTCTCAATCCATCTATTTTCTATCTCAAAGTATATATACTTTCTAAACGAAAGTGCAATATTCCTTTGAAAAAAGGAGTGGTTATGGAATTTAACACAATCTACTATAGTACTATTTGATAAAACAAATATGGAGTACTACTGTACAATAGAATCATCCTTGTCTATTTAACCCAAGATAAATTTGACATATCATCCTATTAACCACTCACTCTATCATTTAACTGTCGGGTATAAATCCATCCCACATCGAATAAACGAGGAATCTTGGAATGTGCATATAATTCGTGTTCATACCTATAAAGATGTGAACTTTATCGCATGAAAATGGAAATTCGTAAATTCTTTTTGAAAGATCATGCTGCAATTCTTTGTCATGCTGTCAAATTTGATATCTATATTAATGAAGGAGTAATTTTGTATTTAACAGAGTATATAATATTGTGAAAAGCTGCTAAATTCGATATCCACAATATTTTAAAGAGTAGTATCAAAGTGAATTTCCACTTAAATTTGAAAATCAGCCCCCAATTTCAACTCATCTTCACTTTCCGCCGCTCTCAATTCTAACTTTCTAAGCTTCTTCATTGGGTATTCAACTTTCAAGGAGCTGAAGCTCAACCCCCGCATTCCCAATTTATATTTCCCAAATTCTTCTTCTTTTTGGCCATTAACACTATAAGATGGCGACCATGGAAAGTTTGATTGGTTTAGTGAACAGAATTCAGAGGGCTTGCACCGCCCTCGGCGACTACGGCGGCGGCGACCAGGCTTTCTCCTCGCTCTGGGACGCTCTCCCCTCCGTCGCCGTTGTCGGTGGTCAGGTCGGTTTATTATTTCATCGCGATTATCGTGCTCAAAATCGGTTTTTTTTTTATGTTGATTAGTTGAGGTAGAGACTCGTTCATTACATGATTCTTTTTTTCTTTTTTTACAGTGGGGGTGATTTGAGAAATTTGCAGATCCGCGCAGAATATGCATTGGAATGTTAAAATGTTTTGATTTTTGGGGTGAATAGGAAGTTGATTGATGAAATAGATGTGGGATAAGTTGGGAGTGGTGGATTTTATTTCTGATCTCTTTCTGAAATTTGCTTTTTTTTTTTGTAGTTACACTTAATATTATTGGTTCTGAATTTGTTCCTTCTGTGGTTTGTGCTGAATACAGAGTTCTGGGAAATCTTCGGTTTTGGAGAGCATAGTAGGGCGTGATTTTCTTCCTCGAGGCTCTGGTTAGTTCTGGTTAATGCATTTAGATTTTTTACTAACCAGAATGCATTGTGTCGTGTGTCGAAATACTTGCTTGTGGTTGTTACTATTAGTTGATTCGATCATTTGCGATGTTGGCTTTTTAAATATTTGGATTATGAGTTCAGGAATCGTTACGAGGAGGCCGCTGGTGTTGCAACTGCAGAAGACGGAAGATGGGCAGCAGGAATATGCAGAATTTGGCCATTTGCCTAGGAGGAAATTCTCTGATTTTGGTACGTGTTTCATGAATACTGTGATTTTGTACTTTGGTACTGATTCCATTGAGGAAATGTTTATGTCATGTTCTCTCGTGACGCAGCTTCGGTTCGCAAGGAAATTCAGGATGAAACTGATAGAATCACAGGAAAGACAAAGCAAATTTCTCCCGTTCCTATTCACCTCAGTATCTATTCACCCAATGGTATGTCTATTATCGAGCTAATTTATCTTCCATTTTATGACAAATGATAAAGTTCGTTCTTTAGGGGTTCAACATTGCTGATTGTTTTTTTTTCTGTCATCTATCTTGCAGTTGTCAACTTGACTCTTATTGATCTTCCGGGTTTAACAAAAGTTGCTGTAGGTACGGCCTCATTGGTTATTCTTCTAATCGGTAATTTTTAACTAATAAATGCTATATCTGATGCAAAAAAAAAAAAACACAACACGTTTGCAGAGGGGCAAGCTGAAAGTATAGTCGAAGACATTGAGAATATGGTCCGCTCTTATGTTGAGAAGGTAAGTATCATGTACGCACTTTACATGAGATATATGTATTTTTCAGTGGTTCTGTACATGTGTGCGTATTACAATTTTATTTTGCCTGCAGCCAAACTGCATCATACTGGCAATAACTCCTGCGAACCAAGATATTGCTACATCAGATGCTATTAAACTTGCAAGGGAAGTGGATCCATCAGGTAAGAACCTTCGTCCTAAAATTAAAGTGTGATTTTTGATATAGAATGCAGCAAATTTGGTAGTGCCATATGGTAATCATTATACTATTCATGCAGGTGACCGTACATTTGGAGTGCTTACAAAGCTTGATCTGATGGACAAAGGAACCAATGCCGTAGATGTAATCCCCTCCTACATGTGAATATTATGCATAATAAAATAGAAAGAATCTTTTGGAGACAGAGCAGTAATGATGTTACTTAGCTTTTCAGTTCAAGTGTTTCCTGCTACCCTCATATCTTCCATTTTAGCTTCAAAATTGACCACACTTATTTGTTGCCCCTCTTTCCGTACATTACATGAGCGCTCTAATCTGACTCCAGCTCATATTTAAGTATCCTCTCTTTAACTGCATACCTTTAAAGATAAGCAGTTGAACTTATTTTTTTGTTCTCTACTGCTCACAATAGGTTCTGGAAGGAAGAGCTTATCGTTTACAACAGCCATGGGTGGGTATTGTTAATCGTTCACAAGCAGATATCAACAAAAATGTTGATATGATGGCTGCTAGGCGTAAGGAACGTGAGTACTTCGCTACAAGTCCCGACTATGGGCATTTGGCTGGTAAAATGGGTTCTGAATATCTGGCAAAGCTGCTCTCTAGGGTACAATTTTGTGTATAAGCTGCAATTGATATACTTTACTTGCCGCTGTCTGGATTAAGCTTACGTTATTGGATATTTCTTTTTCAGCACTTGGAATCTGTAATCAGGGCTAGAATTCCAAGTATAACTTCCTTGATTAACAAAAGTATAGATGAACTTGAAGCTGAGATGGACCACCTCGGAAGGCCTATTGCTCTGGATGCTGGGGTGAGATATTTGCATTGCTCTTCCTGGTTATATTTTGAAGTATTTTGACTTTGCCAGCAACTGATGCTTGCGTTTCAGGCTCAACTATACACCATCTTGGAACTTTGCCGTGCTTTTGACAAGATATTCAAGGAGCATCTGGATGGAGGGTAATCTTGTCTTCTTCTTTACATCAATATAAGATTTGTTTAACATCCGAGATCTTATTTGAGAACCTTTTACCTGGGTTTTTATGATTTTTATGCATCGGATATCCCTCTTATTTGAAATCAATATGCTTTATCTTCCCCCTAGGCCCCAACACGCGTAGTTTTCTACCATTATGAGATTTTTGCCTCCTGTTGCCTCTCATTTCCATTAATAAGATGAGTCAGCAGTCAAACTTACAAGAGTTAGTCAATACAACCCTAAATTTGCCATTTTTAATGTAGATGATGCTCTAATATTTCTGGTCTAGAAGCTTATTAGTATTGCATTCTTATCTAGATTTTAATATGAAATATATATGAATCGATGTTCTTCTAGTTATGGTTTGTCTTTCGAGTAATTCCCCTTGTCAAACAATAATGTTTATTTTGGTTTTGGTGGTAGTCATATTGTTTCTTCGTTGCTTGACCTACTTTTTCATTTTTGTGGCACATTGCTGTTGCAATAATGCATCCTAATCTTGATGTGTTTAGTCTTTATGAAGTCCTTTATTATAACCAATGAATAAGTTCCCTACTCTTATTTTCAGATAGTCCCTACATGTCTAATAGTTCATGATTTCCAACCTAGCAATGTCTTCATGGTCATGGTTCTGTTAAAGTTTGGTTTGCCTGCACTTTCTGGATGATAGATCCAATTGCAACAGTCAATTTTTTTTTCTTAGTGCACCAACCCCTCTTTTTTTTGTCCTTTTAATTTGTCTATCTCTACGATCACTTCTTTTGCCGCGCTATTTCTAGTGTCTTCTTAAATTAAAATTATGTTGCATTAGTGGCAACAGTGAGTCACTGTTTGTTTGTGTTGCATGTTCTCAATTGCAATAAGAAAAATATCTTTGTGATTGATGTCTGTAGCATTAGACATAATCCCACTTGGAAGTGACATGAGATCAAATTTGGCTTTGCAGGAAAAAAAATTAAACAAAACAAATTTGCAAAATAAACCTTTTCTAGCATATCTGTTTCATGAAGTAATATTTGGGGGAATTCTTATTACCTCTTTACTTGAAGGTTTCAAGAAATAGAACCAAATGGGTCCCTGGATTTCAACCTTGAGTTGTAATTTTAGCATTATATCGAGATGGCAAAAAAAGACTTCTATTTATCTGCTTGTTACATAATCAGACCTTTATTTCTAATGGTATCAATTTGAATATGCTTGTTTATAGAAATGGTTACTGTTATAGATTTTTAAAATCTGCATAATTATTTCAGCCGTCCCGGAGGTGACCGAATTTATGGAGTTTTTGACAATCAGCTACCTGCTGCATTGAAAAAACTTCCTTTTGATCGTCATCTTTCGGTACAGAACGTGAGAAAAATTGTCTCAGAAGCTGATGGTTACCAACCACACTTGATTGCTCCTGAACAAGGTTATCGGCGGCTTATTGAGGGGTCACTAAATTATTTCAGGGGGCCTGCTGAAGCTTCTGTTGATGCTGTGAGTACTCTGATATTGTCATTTTGTATACCCTTTTTCTCATATACTCGAATTTAATATCTTGTTTCATCTGTTACTGACCAAAAAACTGTTGTTCAGGTTCACCTTGTATTAAAGGAGCTTGTCAGGAAGTCAATTGGGGAGTGCCTGGTGAGTCAGTCATTCTTTGTTACTACTCCCTCCGTTTTTTTAAAATAGGGAGGCTTGAAACGGCACGGGTTTTAATGCACAATTTGGTAAAGTAAGAGAGAGGGGGAGAAAAATTGGTAAAGTAAGAGAGGGGGAGAGAAAAAAGTAATGGAATTAATGTTAGTGGATCATGGGGTCCACTTTAAGTTGTTAATTGTAGTGGTATAAGTGGTAAATAAATTGATGTATAGGGGTGAAAGATTTCCTAAAATAGAAAGATTGAAAGTTGCTATTTTTAAAGAACGGACTAAAATGGAAAGAGTTGCTATTTTTAAAAAACGGAGGGTGTATAATTGTCTCACATTATTCCATCATTCTTTTTATTTAATTTAATGGGTGGAACAGGAGTTGAGACGGTTCCCAACTCTACAATCAACCATAGCTGGAGCAGCAAATGAATCGTTGGAGAGGTTCCGTGAGGAAAGCAAGAAAACAGTTGTTAGATTGGTCGATATGGAATCTTCATATCTGACAGTAGATTTCTTCCGGAAACTTCCTCAGGAAGTAGAGAAAGCAGGAAACCCAGGAGGGAACCCACGGGAAAACTCACCAGCTGCACAGAACATTGATCGCTATGCAGAGGCACATTTCAGGAGGATAGGTTCTAATGTGTCGTCTTACGTATATATGATATCTGAGACTTTGAGGAACTCGATTCCCAAGGCAGTGGTTTACTGCCAAGTTAAGGAGGCGAAACAGAATTTACTCAATTACTTCTACACCCAAATTGGGAGGAGAGAGGTATTTTCTCTACTCTTTCGTTCTATACTAGATGTTGCCTGAAACCTCATTTCCTACTAACCATGAAAGCATGGGTCGTCGTACCAACTAAGTTGCGCTTCATCGCATTATGCTTTGTTTCTACTCACATTTTTGCGTTTTGTAGGGTAAGCAACTTTCAGAGTTATTGGATGAAGATCCAGCATTGATGGATAGAAGGCTGCAATGTGCTAAAAGGCTTGAATTGTACAAGAAAGCGCGGGATGAGGTCGATTCTGCGGCATGGGTTCGATAAATTTGATCCTTGACAGGTCTAGTTTGTATGTTAATATGTTGTTCACGAAGGCGTGATTTTGTCAGATTCTGTGACTGAATGACTGTTTTGTGATTCATTATATTGATTGGCTTGATGTTGTTAGATTTTGTTTATTTGTTGTAACGTCGTAAATGAAAGATGTTCTTAGTATTAACCTGTCTCTTTTATTCATCTTCGGTTTAGAGTTGAGCCTCTTACCTCACTCTCACAATACATCAACAAATAATTCTATTTTAAAGTGAGGAAAAGGAGTGAACAGATTGCATGCACGAAACATTTTGTTCCTTTTTCTTCGAGAAGTTTGCCTGATTCAATTTTTGAAGTTACATAATCAGTCGAAAAGAAAAAAAGAAAAAAGAAAATTGTAGCTCATCCTTGCAAGGTCATGAGTTTAGGTCATCAAACATTTGATCAACTTGGTCGATGCTCATGTAAGATAAAGGCTCAATGGCCGGCTCGCCATCATCCGTTATAGGGATGCCTGTCAATATATCCTCACTGTAGTCATCTGCATAAGTACATGCAGTAGAAATTAAAAATATATGCAAAGTTTGATGTCTGAGCTAAAGTCCAATTCATAAGCTTAGTTGTAAAGGAATATGTTCAAAATTATGTACCAAAAATCAACTTCATGGAGGTAGGCGGAGGAGTAGCCAAAAAGTTGAGGCTTGTATACGATACAATCGCAACAACAATCATCACCATTACATATGTTGGCACGCCTAGCTCCCAATACCTGATAAACGTATGGAGAAGATCACTAGATCAGCGATCTAATCTATAAACACTTTCTAAGCTCGATAGCACAACTGTTATAATCATCCCACATTAAGGATCTTGAGTTATATCAAGAAAAGATCGTGTACACTTTCTTACTCAAAAACAATGTTCTCCAGCCTAAGAGCATCATGATCTAATCGGGTTGTAAAATAAGATGAGTTGCACCCACCATCATGTTCAATAAAGTACTTTTAGCATAACAAGTAGTGTTGGGGGTATTCGAATAAAGCTCCAAAGTGTAGAATGATAAAGCGCACAAAAGTGTGGAATGATAAAGGGCAAGCATATATTCTACAGAACTAACCTGCTAGGGTAGTAATCAATTCCTATATACAGCAACCAATAGTCAGGAACATATGTCCTTATAGCGAAAATGCCTGTTAAAGAAAAAAACTCAATACATATCTCCAGCTCTAAGTAAAAAGAGAATCTGCACCTTGACATGTAAAGATCATGATTCAGGAACAATCCATTGCTATAAACCATCAGTAGTGTTTAGTGGGGAATATATACCCATGCAATTATTCAAAATGCCTGTTAAAGATGATATCTTGAGGAAAAAAAAGTAAATGCCACCCAAAGATGTTCAGCTCTAAGTAAAAACAAAACCTACATATTAATTCTAATCAACCTTTTATATAAATTAAAAGCAACTGCTAAGACAAGTTGAGACTCAAAACTCTAAGCTGAAGATGCCAGTTCTCTCAAATTAACAGTAAAGTAAACTTATTAGGAAGTTCCCCATGTTAATTAGCTATGAAGAAAAGCATACATACACAATTAAAGCACAAACAAATGATGATTTAGAAGCTCCCTAGTAATTGTGAGAATCTAGTAAGGTTTCTGTTTGAATAACATAGATGAAAATTTTCAACCTGCATCTATTACCACAATACATCAACATTGAACAGTGCTAGCTAGCAGCAACTAATCAAAGAAATATTGTCAAGATTGGGATTTTTTATAAATTTGTGGTCCAATCAACAACACGATTGAGATAGGCGATGAAATCGGAATTAATAAATGAGTGAAAAAGCAGTAGCAATCAAACCTATGGCAACGAAAGCGGTGATGGAGGCGAGGAAGCCATACAGTTGGGAAAGCATGGATCGACGGAGGGATGTGGTGGCAGATGGATTATTGGCAATGCCTTCACTTGTTTTACCTTTCTACCTCAAACTTTACCTTTTACTCTTTCTAATTTGATTCTACTTTGATTTGGTATCATGTCAATATTACATTTATCCAAACAAGATTTATATATTCTCTCATTTAGCAAGAAAATCATGCATAATTAGGAGGTACCATACATTCAATTTGGAGTACTAGATAGTTATGATGTGTTTGATAAGATACCCAAAATACAGAATTGGGCATAACTGTACTAATAAAACTATGTTAACTAGTTATAATCTGTCCAATTCATAGTAAGTCAAATAAATAGTTATCTTTGGGTTCAACAAATAGCTAGATTTTGTAACATTATTAGTTAAATTCATCAAAACATAAATAATGGGTATTATTACTAGATTTATAAATTGATGCAATTGGAATTCATCGGATGGTTATATATAGGAGTACTATATAAGTTTAAAATTTGAAATAGGTATAAATTTATAGTTTAAAACATTAATTTTAATCTTGTAGGAGTATTATTTATACTGTTAATTACTTCATCCATTCTTAAACAACAAGCTCTATGTTTTTTTTGTAACAAAAATTAGTATATTATGAATAGAGGAAGAGACTCATCTTACTGATAAATGATAATGACTAATGAGTAATGACACTAATAATTTATAGTACTCCGCCTCCGGTAGTAATATGCACTATGCAATAGGAGAAAATGGTAAGTCATAGTAGTATAATAAACAAAAGTAAATAAATTGAAATAACAAGGACACATTTATGGGCCTTTATCTATAAAAATAATTAATTTTTGTCGATGTACTAAAATAGCATAAAAAGAGTGCATTGAGCATTATTCCACACGTTAGTATTTAAAATAATGTAAATGAAAACTAGTACTATTATCAATGTTATCACAATAATAAATTAACAAGTCCAAAATGAGCTAAATCATACATCTGCCAGTGAAAAATCGACGAATCTGAATAGAATATAGCTGGTAGTATTAAACTGCATTGTTTTCTCTATTTTGGATAACATAATCCCACTCATGATTTGAATAATAAGAGACATTCCTTTTATGATTTTTTATTTCCCATGATTAGAATGACGAATTTATTTTTCATTATTTATAAAATTATTTAGTTAATCCCTGAGTAAAAGTAAAATACGCGACAAAACCCGACTTTTATTTGGATATAAAAATCACAGAGATTGAAAAGCAGAAAATAAAGATCATCCCTCTGTGTCTCTATATATAAATACAGAGCATATTGATTTTTAGCTGCTTGTCTTCTCCGCAGATCTTCACTTCTCCACAAGTTTCCCTCGCTCTTGGACTTTTGCACACAATCTAGGTGAGACAAGAGTTGATTATTCTCTTCAATTCCTTCATCCAAACCACTTTACATTAATCTTCTGTGTCTAAATTTTGGTGAGGAGTCGTGCAGAAAGCTAATTCCGTGAGCTTCCCTTTTGTAAAGATACCATTTTTTTTGTTTGTTTTCTTATGTCTCGTTTTGCGAGTATGAAATTTGATTCCTTATGTAAGAATTTATACTTGGTTAGCTCTTAGTTATACTTGATCTAATCTAGTTATCCTTTAAGTTAACTACTTCGCCTTAGAATTTTTACATCTTCTGTTCATTTATTGAAAAGAATCTGATCATTTTTATATTGACACGATTTTTGCTTTGTGTAAATTGGATTTTTTTGTATTTAGGTAAGCTGTAATCTGCATTTAGTAGCATATGGTTGTCTGGATTATAACTTATAAGCCCATTTTTTTGTGAAAAAATGAATTATGTTTCTCTCTGAATTAGTATAAAATAGGCTATGGAGATTGAACTTTTCATCATTGAATTTCCTTGTTGTAATCGTCTCAAAGACCTTCATGCATCCTTTTGAGCATATCTATCCGAAGTTCGCTTTCATGTTAATTACTAGCAATTGTTGCTAAAAAAGTTCCTTTTCATTTGAATCTTTTGCTTTGGTCATGCAATAGCGTTATTTCAACTTCAACCAGTGTCGTGTTTTTGTATTTCTCTGTGATACCGTGACATATGATCACTGTTTGGTTAATGGGAAATCACATAAAGTTTTAATGGTTACATACATTGGTCAATTTTCTTGGTTCTGAAACTATCTTCATCGATTGTTTAAGGCTGTCTTCTATTGTAGAAATAGCCACTCACCCTCCTAAATGTCTTATATGAGGGGAGGGTTATCCAAACTTATATACTAAAAGAGATAGGACCATTACCATGTTGATGTGGGACAAGAAACAAGGGTCCCAACTCCCAACAGCTATGCTGTTCTTCTTATTTGATTGATTTTTATGCTTAACAAAGCCATGTATCTGACCGTATGTTAAATACGTGCTTGCATGTAGATACTTCTGAGGCATGGGGACTATTGGTGATGCTGCAAACAGGGTATGTATATGTATATTCCTTGTTTTTGTTGTTCTTGAATATTGTTTTTTCAAATTGAAAACTTGATGCTATAGCTATGAAACCTAATTGCGGAGTTTTCATGTTCCTAATACAACATAAAGAGTTATGAATTCTAATTCAAACTGCACCGATATACATATTTTGAGGAGACACTCACTGTACATTCTAGCCCAATAGTTATAAACCGATTACTCGATTTCATTACCAGAGATGTCGTCTACTTTTTGTTGGTTATTCCCAGTGAAGTTCTTATATGTTTTTAATGTTGAAAGTACATAGTCCTAAAAAATATGTACTTGTAAATGTGATAGTTTTATGTATTACACGCATATCAAAAACCATTTGTTTCATTTTTGAGGTTTTAAGTTTCATCCAAGTATTTCAGAATTAAGTTTTTAGCAAGAGTATTTAACTCCATAACTTTTACTTGTTGACATATACTCTAGTTTAAGAGAGAAAACATAAGTATGGTGGTCTATGAATTATGATTTTGAGCTTCATGAACAGCATATCAAGGTATATATAAAGAAATCTCAAGCCAGAATGATTTACGGAAAGTAGCGTTGCATCTAATTTTGCATGCTAGGACACATCCACA
This sequence comes from Salvia hispanica, assembly GCF_023119035.1. Classification (NCBI taxonomy): domain Eukaryota; kingdom Viridiplantae; phylum Streptophyta; class Magnoliopsida; order Lamiales; family Lamiaceae; genus Salvia; species Salvia hispanica. The sequence continues at coordinate 31,515,648 of NC_062968.1, read as the reverse complement.
TTTGCATGACCTATCTGGCTGAATCCCATTTGCTGACCTGTGTTCCAACAATGTTCTTGTGGTAACTGATGGAAGGAGAGATATAATTGGCTTGTGTGAGAAGTGACAACAATCACTTTCATGGTCAGTCAACACTCAAAATCTAACACTTAAAAAGATTTCAGTTGCAAAATTGCTATAGATTATATAGCATTTAGCACAAAATCATGTCCTCTTATGGTAGGTGTTATACTAAGGTCGCTAATTAGAGTATAGGAAATTATCTATATTTGTAAATGTTCAGTAATGGTTCATGTGAAATTCTTGACTAGAGGAATTGTTATCATATACGGTAATATTTTTCATAAGAAAGGGCCATTGCGATACTTGTGCTATTGGTATAATACTATAAATATGGTAACACTTCTACAATTGATACGAGCTAATTTCATGTAGGAAGTAAATGGGAGCTCACTCCCAGATAAGAAGCCCACTGTAGTTTTTGTTCTAGGTGAGTTCTCTATTTTCTAAGTGATTATGCTGCAGTAATGTTGTTCAGAAGTTAGGTTATCATCCATAAGCTAACAAAATTTGTATGTCGAAGTTATGTTGTTAACGTCTATGGCTGTTCGTGTACCTCATTCCCCACAATTTAAATCTTATCCTCTTTAAATTTGAGCAGGTGGCCCTGGCAGTGGTAAAGGCACACAATGTGCAAATATTGTTCAACATTTTGGTTATACTCACCTTAGTGCTGGTGATCTTCTCCGAGCAGAGCAAAATTCCGGTTCTGAAAATGGGTACAAATGATTTTAACACTATTTCCATATAATGATGGTATAATATACGCACTTAAAATGGCATAAAATTCTACCTCCATTTTTTAAATGAGGCGTTATCTTTACTCACCTGTTATACTCTATAGCTACATAGGTCTTGCAATTAAACTTTTATTCACCAAATACTTTGTTTAACTCCAAGGATATCGGTAGAACTTTATATAATTTTCACTTCTTACATGCATATCCAACTCGTATCAATGGGATTTTCTCTTAATATTATGATCTGCAGGGAAATGATTAAGAACATGATTAAGGATGGGCAAATCGTACCCTCAGAGGTAACAGTCAAGCTTCTCCTGCGGGCAATGGGGGAAAGTGGAAATGACAAATTTCTTATTGATGGTTTTCCTCGTAATGAGGAGAATCGTGCCGCATTTGAGTCTGTTGTATGTCTTCTTCCCTTTCACTCTTCCTGTTTATAGCTACACATACACACACAAATGTTACCAGTATATAGGTCTACATTTTGTATGCTGTCACAAATGAACATGGCATAATCAACCGTTTTTTTGGGTATATGTGTCTTCTAGTCTTATTATGCTAAAAGATATTGCGATTAATGAATTTCATTTTTTTCTCATGCTGCATGTTGTAAAATTTTATTTGATCAATTTGCTTCTGAGTAGAAGAATAGAACATATGTTTCATGTTATATGACATATCTCCTGGCCTTCTGTCTTGGCAGACTGGAATTGAGCCTGAATTTGTACTTTTCTTTGATTGTCCGGAGGAGGAAATGGAGAAGCGTGTGCTGAATAGAAACCAGGTTATACATACTTTTGTTGCATGGCTCTAAACTTCACATTGCTCATGATGATAGTATAAAAAATTGATATAATAATATTATGTAGAAAATTGACATAAAGTAAGACTGTATAAACTGCCTCTGTAGCGCAGCTCATGTGCCTTCAATGCAAGATCTTTTCAATAATTTTCATCTTGATTTTGAAATTTATTTAGCCTTATCTTCTCTCATCATCAGTTTCTTCTATCTAATTCAAGGGTAGAGCTGATGATAACATTGAGTCAATAAGGAAGAGATTTAAGGTGTATACACAGTCTAGCCTTCCAGTGATTGAATACTACGATTCCAAAGGCAAGGTTCGAAAGGTAATTTGTTTCACTCTTCGTTCTCAGAGGCCAAAATGCATTGGTGTGGCAACTGACATGTCCTTAAACTCAGATTGATGCTTCCAAACCAGTTGAAGAAGTTTTTGAGGCAGTCAAAGAAGTCTTCACCTCACTTGATGATAAGGTAAAACACCACCGTGATGTTTTTGGGAGATGTATGAGGAGAAAGAAATTTAGAAATGGTGCAACAAAATGCAGTTGGATGCGATGCTTATTGCCTTCATGACCTTAGGCTAGCTAGCAGAATAATATGTATATATCTAATCGAGCTTTTGTTTTGTGTTACTTATCTATGTAACAAATATGAACGAAAGCCAAGTCTTTGGTGTATTGGTCTAGGGTTATTGCACACCACACCAGTGTCGACATATGCAACTATTTTCCCTCCTTTGAAATGATGAATGAACTATGGAAATATGTGAGGGACGAAGTCGTAGCTGAATTTGTTTTTATCCTGTGTGTTGCTGCAGGTTGCTGCTTGAAGACTCTGCTTATTATTGCATTAGATTCCAGCATAGGTACTATCTATTCTAGCTTTACATTTGTTGAAAGTCTGTTTCAACCATAAATTTAATAGCTTAAAAATGGTGAAAGGCATTTGCAGGTGTTAATGGTGCCATTTGTTAATGTTTAGATTTAGATTATTTCTGAGAGGAGGCTATATTGTAATGCGATTGTTATAGTTCATCAGTGGCCAATCATGTGGATGTGGTCAAACCATGTTTTTCTTTTGGTTTCAATGTTGATAATATAAATTATTATAAACATTATGTGCAACAGATTACTTGAATTGATAATCAAGTTAAATTATGATAAAATAAAAAATTACTACTACAACAAAAAAGAAGAGTAGAAAAGAAACAATAAGAGAAGCATTGCACATAACATGGAGGCGAGCTCATCATTAAGAGAGTTGCATAATGTATGTTAATTTTATTTCTTTATATGCTGAGGAATTTAGTATGGTATATAGTTCAATTATTGCACGTGGTATATAAAAAATTTTTAAAAGTTAAAGCAAAGTTTATCATTGTTGAATACTATTACTTGGTGAGGTGAGGTGGATGGTCGTCAAATCATTAATGTACTCATCTTATGCGTGCTTTCACATTTGACCCCAAAAACAAATCTTATTTTCTTTCCTTTATTAATTCATGGAGTATTATAAGATTAATAATTTTTACCCACGAAATTAAAACAATAGAAAATAATGTTACTCCATTATTTTATTTATTTTTAGTTATGGAGTAGTTTACACAATTTAGTTTCTCATATTCTAATAATGTAAATAAAATAAAAAAACAATTTTATCAGACTGCGTCATTCTACATAAGAAACCATGTATCCATTATCCACGGATTTGATGCAATTCCACAAAATCAAGATGGAATATCTGGAGCCGGCTGTCATCTCCGGTTTGCGCATCTTATCTACTTGATTTTAGTTTTCCGAATGCATATCTGAATTCTGATGCTTTCGCGTACATTCCTATTTCGTATCCTTTGATGTTTTTGTTTCCAGTTCAGTGAGAATAAAACATTATGCTCTTAATTTTAGGTTTGGAAGGAAATTCTGAAGAAAATTGACATGAAAAACACCTAATTACAACATAACTTGAGTAATCCATTCTGAAATTTTTGATGTCGAAAATTTTACATGAGTTTTTCTGAAGCTACTAGCATCACAGGTGACAAGGCCTTGTGATGGTTGGTTGATTCTGAGTATTTAGATATGTGTTTAAATCATAGGCACTAGTATGAGTAGACATGAAGATTTCTATTTAGATAAGAGTTTAAATGTGGAATGTGTGAATCATTTCCCTGGTGGATTTGGCTTAGTCAAGGGATGGAAGCCGTGGTCAAGGCTGGCTCGCCAGATTTTCTCAATATCAAACATCATGTTTCCACACTCATGGACACCCCACCCTTCTATACCGTGTAGTATTCCAGCTATACGCCATGCACTCATAACTCGTCTTGGCAACCAGTTCTGTGGCGTTCACATTCAAAGGAAAAGATGACATTTAGGTATTGTCCTTGACAAATTAATTATTAGGAAACTTGGATTGTGCCTAACCTCGCAAGAGTCAACATTTTCTAGATGCTTGGGAGCCAGCATTGCTGGTGTACTGTTATAGAAGCAGTCTCTGCGCATTTTCTTTGGAGGAAAATGGGAAATGGGAAAGAATAATGTTCCTTTGGGTGCACTCAGCTGTTCGTCTTCACTTAGACCGTCTCCCACTAACCATATCTGTGCAAGTCACAATTTGTATTAGCACAAGCCTGAGTCACACAACCACACATTACTTTCATTAAAACTACCTTTGGGGCATTGTGCTTAGAGAGGATCAAATTGTCACCGGTTTCTTTTGTAAGTTTTGCTTTGATTTTTTTGTAGTCATCCTCGAATCTGGTATATACCTGTTGCAATTCGAGGAATATGATGTCAATTAACTGATAACATATTCATCCTTTCATTTGTGCAATCATCCAATTATCCATACCTGGATTCCTTCTTGGCATAAAGAAACCGCAATGGAGTAGGAAACCTTTGTTAGGTTGCCTCTAATGACAACCTCAGTTATTCCTCTCGGAAGGCTATTTAGCACAACTGCAACTGCTAAACTACTTCCATCTACCAACTTCACTTTTAGCTGAGGGTGCCTACTTAGGAACAGTTCGCCATTTTTATTCAGCTCCTCGCCCTGCATCACATGAGTAAGAATATTACGATCATTATTAGTTGATAAGGTTTATGATACAAAAGTATCCGGTTGTGACCCTGTTACTTGCCTGATTCAATAGGCCTAGGCTCAACACCTGGACGCCCATAGCATCAGCTTCTAGTATACTATCCTCAATCATACTATTTATTGCTTCTCTCTGCCATTTCATGTAGTACTGCAGAAACATGATACAAATGTTAGGAAACTTCATTTTGCATTGCAACATACGAATCTAAATCAGTGTATTCTTTACTTGAATGCTGTATTTGGGAATGGCCCATGTTTGCAGTTTTAGTTGTTTGAAGACATTCCTCTCAACAATGAATGTGCGCCCATAGATCCAAGTGACGAACATGGACCAAAGAGTGATGGGCCACATTAACCACAAGTACCACTTGGATTTCTGAGGGCCAGAAGCCAAGTGTGCAAATCCTAGGCGGAGATGATATATGGATTCTGGTGTTGTGAGATGGGTCAGATGCACCACATCAGGTGCTTCCTCCTTCCTTACGAGTGAGCTTTCATATAATGAGTCGGTAGATTTGTCCGCGGTACCATATACATAATCATAAAATGGCATGAAAAGTGAGTAGTTGGTGCGGAATTGGGTGTGATGCAGCGAGTGGTACCTGTTTCAGAGAATATGTAGTCAGCTGAAATGAACTATCACAAGGTATTTGAGCATTATAAGTGCTCATTAAGTATAAGACAACTTTATCTTCACAAATAACTTTTCTAGGTTATCCCTGCATCGAAACTGCTATGGTAAGGAAGAATCATCGAGAATATGATACTTTAAATAGTACCATCACAAATAACTCTTCTAATGCTGGAAGTGGAACTAAGAAGATAATTTTATGTCTGTCAAAAGCTCCAGATTAGCCTTTTGTGCATAAAACAAATTTTCTTGCTAGTTATGCCATGAACGTCTATCATTCAGTGATAATCTTAAGAACTATATTGTACTAGTGGACTAAGATGAGATTGTACATGAAAGTGTAGTGAAAGCTCAAAACAAGAGTTACTAATAGGACAATACGACATACTTTGTTGACTGAAGCTAACAGAAGATATAATTGACCACCAAATTAGAAGCAAGTATATAAATGCGTTTATCTTGGAAGATAGTGGGACATAACGGTAGGGGACCAGAGAATTTTTTGGTCATGTGGTCAAAGTAAAGTTGGATTGGTATTCTCAGCCAAAACTAGGTCCCACTTAACAAGAGTACATGGAGATTGGAAGCTGAAGGAAACACTAAACTGAAGATTTTTAGGAATATCTTCAAAAAAATTAAATTAAGTCATGGATCAAGATACTTACGAAGGCGTGTACATGAGGTACTTTAGGGGTGGAAATATTGAGAAGAGCTGTTTTGGAATGCACTCGAAGTTGCAGTGGCCCATGTTGTTCATGAAGTCGATATAAGTAAAATAAACAGTCACAGAGAGAATGGAGATATTCTTCATGTAGATAGTTGTGAAAAATGGCAGCGAGAACAACAAGAAGTATGCAATGTGCTCCGCAAATGGGTGAATTACAGCTACAGAAACAATGGAATTCTTGAGTTAGTAAGGGTTACACAGTAATAACTTGATATTCATGCTTTAACTGCTTATTACAATCACTAATTAATTGGGAGACACTATAAGAGGTGGTGGGGATGGGGAGGGGGACATAAGTATAATTCTCTACTAACATGATTGGGCTGAATTACTGAGTGATTTTATAGTTACATTTTTGTACATTATACTAAGCTGTAGCTTAGTGGAGCATATATGTGTTCTTACTAAATCATGAATGATGAAATCATAAAAGAAACTCAGAGGTTGATTTAATCAGTCCTTTACTTTATAAGCATCTGAACATATTTTATTCCTCTTATGACACGTGATGAAAAAGTAGAGATATACAAATGGAACTGATGTGAATGCTTTTATGATGCGTGCATCACTTGCAATGCCGCAGTGTAATTTTGAGGTGTGGTTACTTACATGTAATAGGTTCAGTGACAATGGAGGAGTGATGGTGGGAATGGTATCGAGAGTAAAGGAAGTGGTGGTGCAATGCCCGATGCAGCCAGTAATACAGGAACTCCACTGGGCCAGCATGAACCAGAAATGTCCAGATCACCCCATCTGTCCTCCACCAGGGGAGATGTTTAGCTGCCTCGTAAAACAAGGGCACTGTGTAGAGCATAAGCCCACTCAGTATAATTTGGTCATCCCTGTGAGTCACTTTCATACTTGGTTAGGTTGTTTCAAAATTATCCATTGGATGAGTAAAAGGAACATTACCAGTTTTTCTCTCTATCGACTTGCTCGAATTCGATGCTCTTGTCTACTATCCTGTTATTTCCTTTTGCAGTTCGGTAACGGGAGAGTGAAATCCATAGTTGATTGTGCACCATCCTCCACAACAGTAAAGGTAACACCAAGAAATTTGACAAATCTCTCTCATTTTCTCCTTTAACCATGTATGGGTAGATTGAATATCCTACTGAGGGAGCCAATACAATGTACTGCATCAAAACTTGAAAAAGTTAGGTAAAATATCACCTACCTAACTGAAGCACAAATAAGCTCAGAAGTGAATATGTGCCGACACACACAATGGGCAAACTCAGCATTGTTCTAAACAAGTTGAAGTCGTAAGTTAAGGTAATGCATAACACACTCTTTCTTTTTCTTTTTCGTCAATGCAGATAAATGCAAGAAGAGAAGAAAACCACCTTGTAGTCCCCAAGCCATGTCCACGGCCATTCAGTGAGAATCCCTGGTTTGCTAGCCATTTTTCCTCAACCGGTCAGCTTTTTTCTCCAACTTAAAGTTTTGGCACAATGAGCATTACATATATATAACAAAATAGTGGTGTTACTAATGGTACACTAGCTTAATCTCATTTAAGTCCAGTCCATCTAATACCTACCTGGGGTGGGCAGCTGTCTTACTATATGCCTGGTCTCCTAAATTATTATCAGTGCACTTGGACAAACATAGAAAAACTTGGCGACCTAATATTAGATGTATAATTGTTACAAAGTGTGATAATGTAGCATGGTGTGTTTTTCCTGTGGATAGCTGTGGTGCATTTATGAGTTTCACCAGCCCAAATTGATGAGTGTCGGCTTACAATGTCAACAGTATTCTACAGTTATGGTTGGGCATTCACATCCAAGTTTAGGCAAAGATTTCTGATCTCTTGCTGCTTGCTTTATTTCTTCTTTCCAATTTGACATAAGCTGCACCCAATTGACAACTGCCTGCATTTCTCCTGTGCCACCTTAAAGTTTTTTACATTAATTGACCTTAGTATTTAGAGTTGGCTAATGTTGTCCTAGATAATACAGTAGACCACTAATTGTGAATTATACATCATAATTCTTGTACCAAATTAGTGATATCAGACACTGCTTAAGGGAGTCTTAGTCACACATTATATCATAATAATAATTGATACATGTAATTATGTGTTGAGGTGGTGGAGCATTGAATGATTTTATCCAATCTTGACCTTTTTTGCAAGGTGGTTCTTACCTAGCTTTGGATCAACGACCCCTGCGCTCTTACATATCACTGTCAACAATTTATTGAAAGGAAAAAGAAACAACATAAAAAACTCTTGAGACAAATTTTATAATGTAAGATAATTTGTCATTTGTGCTGAAATTTACTCCCCATCCCAAGGTATACTATATTTGTTTTAACAAAGGGTAGCAAGAATTAAATAGGGATTGCAGCGCATATCTGTTCTGTACCATATATCTTGATTTGTGTGATTTTATCTATAGCTAAAACATAAAAAAGGGAGCAATGAGAGTAATAAATATGAAATTATTTCTTTATTTAATAGTGTGCAACTAACTAATCGTACACCACTTTTAAGGATTGATGCAATTCAACGGTGCAATAAGATATTTTCATTTGAGGAGGTTACAAAATTAAAGTTTTGGGGTGGTAAGAAGATGGTGTTTCATGTTTCAGTTGTTCTATATGTTCAAGCTCAACCTATTAAAGAGGAGGGAGGGGAAAAGCATACTAATAAACAGGTCTATTATATAAGTTGTACTTGTGTTCAAAATTTTGCATGTGAACTAAATTCTTTGCTTCTAAATACACAAAAACTTTCAATTGTTTTGGTTTTCACACGGTTGTCAAATCATGATGACTTAATGTATAATTGAATAGCTAAAAATATAATTGACTAGCTGAGGTGACATCGTAAATATTTAGTTACATCGCTTAGTACACTAATCGTCTAAACTTTAAACCATCTCGATTTTTCAACGTCCACCTCAACATTTATTTGGAAGCAATTGACAAACGAGTAAAAAATTACTAAAACGATTACTTAAATATTGGACTCTAGAAATAGATTCTATTGTTGAAAAAGATGATTTAACCGTTTACAGGATTCTAGGGTATTTTTCAATATCAGTGTTTTTGAGAGTTGTGACATTATAAAGATGCAAGGGAGTTATGGAAACTAGAGATATGTGTGTATTTAATATTATTAATATAAATAATTTTTTAAATAAGTTAATTAATGAAATAAACATCGATATTTTCTTTTGTATAATAGTTGTAGAAAAATAAAAAAACATCACAAAATAATAGCAAAAAGAAAATTTTTAATTTTTAATTGTAAATTATGAATAAATTTTGAAATAAGTTAATTAATGAAACAATATAAAATATGAAAAAAAATTTTGTGTATAATAGCTGAAAAAAAAATATCTCAAAAAATAGCAAAAAGACATATTGAAATAATAAAAGCCAAACTGAGCTTAAGGGGAATTGAACAGACAAGGAAATTGCTTGGCATGATGACTTGCCGCTTGCACTGATCAATTGGTTAGTAAAATTGGATGAATATTTAATCCATGAGATTATCTGCAATGGAAATCTCCCATTTTATATCACACCTTTACCCCTGCAATTAAATCCTCTTTATTTTAAATTATACAAAAATTGTCGATTCAACCAAATACTTTTTCTTTATTCATAGTCCATACTCAATCTCAATATTATTTTGTCTTGCAAACTGAACATCACCTATGAATACAAAATATATAAAAATAAAATGTGAAATTGTTGGGGTTCAATGATCCCCAAGCCCTTATGTAGGTCTGCCATTGACAGTAGATCCAACTTTTGATTCACTTGTGAGATCTGCTGTCCAGGGAGGACCACCATGACTCCTCTTTTATGGTTCGAGATTTTAGTTTATTAAAAAAAAAAAGGACCACCATGGCTCCTCTTTTCAAGAATCCATACGTCCTTTATTAATGTGTGGACAACTATCTCTAAGTTTGGGTTCAACCTTAATTGAAAAAGAAAATGAAACACCATGCTAATAAAGTACTGTATCTTCATAAACCAAGAATTGTGAGATCATCCACGAGTTCTTCAATTCAAGGACAATTAACTCTGTATGCTACATTGGCTTTGCAGTTCATTTGCAATTAATAAGGGAGGCAGGAGGCAAATAAAAAAACAAGTTGCGATGATAGATAGGTATTACTGTATTAGCATGTTCATTTATCATTAATGTCTATATTTAATAAATGAACATTCTCGACATCAAACACTTCTCTAATGTGAAATTGCTTTCAAAACTCGCAAGTCATTTATGATAAATTCGTTTTCTAATAGAATTTGTGAGATAGACATAATAGGAGGTTAAACGTGGTTCTAGTTGGAATTACTTCATCCGTCTCCCAATAAGTGCCTCACTTTAATTCAACACGAATTTTAAGAATTTTAATAGAAAGTGAGTTAATAAATTAGTGGAATGTAGACTCTACTTTTATACTCACCCATTTTTCACTTATTTATATATTTATTTTAATAATGTACAGCCTGAGTTCAATTCACATCAATTTCAGTTGATTTTTTATTACTATTTAAATTTGTTTTTTCACAATTTTTTGTGATGTCTTTTATTTTTCTTTCGGGTATTATTCATAAAAACATTTTATATTTTATAGGAGTAATTTATTAATGAAGTTATTCATAATTGATATAATTTTTTTTCTATTTTTTAATGTTTTTTTTTCTAACTATTATACACAAAAAATTTCTTGTTATATACTCCTACTTCGTAACATATTTTCATATCATTCAATTATTCCTATCTCATTACTCATCTCATGCACATCTTTGTCGCAATACGCCGACATGAAAAAATACCCTACAATTGTTACCAATATATTGGATCCTCCAACGACAAAATCTTGCATCCGTCAGTGTTTGTGATAATACGTCAATCCAAGAGCATTAGCAGTGTGTAATTCACCTTCTGAAAATAGGGTTTTCACTTGACTTATAATTGGTTTGTTTTATTTTACTTTTAATTTTTGTTCCATTGTGTTTTAATTATTTCATTGGGCTATAGTAGTTATAATATCGTATGTAAGCGGTTTGAGTTTTTTCTATATTTCTAATAATAGCAAGACAAATAATTAAATGTGGACAGGTAGCATCACCTAAATATTGGGTGATTTCTAACAATATATAAAACATACCCTCATATTTAAATTGTAACTATTATATTTTTCTAAGAAAAAGAAAATGGCTCAGCGTCGAATTACTTATGAGGAAGTTGGAATTAATTATAGTTGCTAGCTCTCCCATGCCAGACTGCATAATTAATATTTAAAGGTGGAACCGATGAGTCATGACATGTGTGGTCCTTGCCAATATCACCCATGCATGTGGGCATCACATGAATATATGGTTTTATATTATTGTTTTATTCTATATATACAAAAGTGTACTGTATATTTTAATTTATCTTGTTGTGACTAAATCAATACTCTCTTCATCCCTATCAAGTGTGATACATTCAATTTTGGCATGAAAATTTAAAGAATTGTGTTTAGGGATTCAAGTGATACATTTCATTTTGTCATGAAAATTATGAAAACTGTGTTTAGTGAGTTACGAAATTATAATAAAATATAAGAGAAAATATAAATTAATTTCTATTCATGGGATAGATTTTTAACTTTTTATGTAGCGATTGAGTTTAAAAGCAAAAATCATTCTTAGCTTAAACATGTTTTTCTTAGTAATCTTCTTGAACAATTAAGTTAACAAGCAATACTATGTCTTCTTATTGCAAAATAGAATCTGATTAATTTCCCAACGAGCCCTCTGAAAAATTTGAAAATGGGATGAATATTGAGAAATGTTTGTTTAGGCGCTCCGGATTTAGTTGTATGGATTAAGACAAAAAAATTTAATATTGTGGGAGGAGCTTATAAGTTATAAAGTACCTAGAATCTAGGCTTTGGCCATGTAGCATTAGCATATAATAATCATATACTGTAGTATACATGATCACATTTTTGAGAGAGGGTAGTATCAGAAAAAGGGTTAACCAAGTGGTGTGAACCCTTTAATTATTTGATGACAAATAATAGTAGTGTTTTTTTTTTATTTCAAAATTTTCATGCCGGACTAGTGATGTGACTTATATCATATGGATATCTCAAATAAAAATGGAAATAGTTATGAATAATTAGTGACCATGAATAACTAGAGTATGGCATGGTTTGTGGATTATGATGTAGAGAGTTTAATTAAGCATTTGCTTATAAAGGTCAAAGAAAAGATTTAATTAAGCATTTTCTCTCCTTACCCTAAGGAGAGAAAACAACTAGGGTCAGCATGGATAGGGATATTAGCCCGAATTAATTCTTTTTCGACGCCTTAAATTTGACTTTATGGTTAAATTAGGAGTACATTTTACGGTTTGTTTTTGTTGTTCAAGATTTCAAGTCCTACCAAAGTGTGGATTGGTTTGCCTATTTTATTTGGGTAGAATCTTTGTACGGTAAGTAGATAATTAACATTCAAATCATGACATGTACTTTATTTCAATCTAACAGTACTCGTAATTTATTTTATTGCAGCAAAATTTAATACGAATTACTCATAATTCACAACAATGCATCATAATTTATTTTATAACTAGATATGCATGTGCAATAATTTAATACGAATTACTCAAATGCTGGAACCACTTTTTGTACAACTGTAATAATTCACTATGCATGCTTGTTGCAATAATTCACAATCCTTTTGAGAGAATCATTTGCATTCTATAAATTCGACTAGTCATGGTAGGATTGTGAGCCCACCACCCTAATTTGTGTATAAAATCAATAAGCACCCATATACAAGAATATCCAATATAATTTAGTTTATATATGGAGTAATATTTAGAGATCATGTAATTTTATATTACGATTACAAAAGTTGTACGAAATTTTTTGATTTGAATGCAATTATGTATGATCTTTTCTGTACGAGATTTTATGTAGTGTTGTTTTGTGAAAAATGAAGAGAGAGTATTGTTTCCATTTTTTAGAAACGTTTCATTTTTAATGGGACAAATCAAAAAGAAAACCGTTTCATTTCTAATAGTATAGAGGGATAATATTTAGTTTCATCTTTTATTGAGATATTATCAAAATAAAAAATGCATATTCTTGATTGAGTATATGAAATGGACAGATACACCCATCAGTTTTATGCACAAAGTAGTATTTTAATTTATATTTTTACTATAATATGTAACTTTATATTTCAGTCGGTTTTGTTCTATAAATAGTATAATCATAGTAATAAATTTTTTTTAAAAAAAATTCGAACATAACCAAATTTATTTGGGTTAGTTCGTTTATCTCGAATTTTTTATGGATCAGTTTTAACTTTAAGTGATTATAAATCTGGAATATGTACCAAATTTGATTTCATCATAGATTCATAGTAATCATTTACAGTGCATACAGACAAGTATATCATCTCTAATCAACACCATATGAATTGGATTTTTGAATCCAAGTGAATATTGAAGAATAAGAATCAGTATAAATATAGATAATTGGATTTAAGTTTAAGAACTAATCCTAACCAAAAATGATGGGCCCAATTAGTGGGCTAGAATCTAACGACTCGATTTCCTCGTGAGGTGACGGCCCAATTTTCATGAAACTAAATTTTCTAAAAAGAGACACAACCATAGCGATTAATGAGTTCCATAAATTGAAAACCACATTAACTTATGATACATCTTTAATTAACTAATTATGATGCAATTGTCTGCATATGATGAGCATGATGAGCTTTCGTAATACGTCACATTAGTCTCGTAGTACACATAGGTGGTGTTCGGTTTGCAAGACTAAATAGTAGCAAGATATAATCTAGGATAAGCCATGACTCAATCTTAGACTAAAAAAAGATTTTTGGTTGGAATGTTAATTTTAATACTCATTAAAGCATGTTTGTTTAGAATGCCAAGATAATGTATATTTACTATGATACCCTTCTAATACTTATCCCAATCATTGAGTCTAATATTTTACGTTTCTGTATGAATTTGCTCCAAATAAACAAAAATATGTTAAATTCCATTTTCAAATAATGATCTGGCAAGGACGTTATTATATGTTTCAATATTAAATTATCAAAATTTCACATACAAATTTACATAAAACTTCATATTACAAATCAAAAACTACATTGCACAGACTATTGACAAACTTAAATAAAAACACCAATTTTAAATAATACAAAATGGAACCTAGAAAAATAACAAATAAAATTGAAAACGAAGAAAGACAATTCGCAGTGGCACAACTTTTTTTTTTCCAAGTCCCTTCCTCTCTCTTCCTTAAACTCTCTCTTAGCAAAAGAGTAAATATGGAAAGTTAAGCAATTGTAGAGGCCGATTGTTTTTGTCGGAGGGGGTAGGCCCAAATGGCTAATCTTAGGACTATTCATGTTGGACTTAATCTTATATTGAGTCATAGATAGAATATAACCAACCAAACGTAAGATTAAACTAATCTTGAGATTTAGTAGGGACAACCGAACTGGGGCTAGAATTGTCAAATTGGCTATAAACTTGGAGTCCGACTCGGCCCACCACTGAAGCAAGATGACCTAAACTGAGTTTCTTTCTGTAAATCGAATTCACTCTAGTTCAAACTCACTTAGGTGGTGTTCGATTTGCGAGATAAAATAATACAGAGATAGTACAATCTAGGATTGAGTTGTGAGATTATTTTAGTCATGGAGAGTTAACTATAACTAATTATCCTATGATTATCCATCTAGGATTGAGTTATGGGGTTGAATCTCATAAACCAAACACACAACAAATTTAATCCAGGATACAATCTTGCAAACCGAACATCCATTTATGAGATGAAATGGACTGAACAACTACTGAATTCTGGATAATTTCTGAAGCCATAACGTGGCCACATTGAAGCAAAGTATAGCCCATTTTGACAAGTTTATAAAGTTCAACTATCATTTAATAGAGTATGATGAACTTTTTAATAAAATAAAAAAACTGAAAAAAAAGTTGATGCATTATCGGTGTCTACGCATGTGACACGTGGACGTGGGGATACAACATAGGTTATTTTTTGTTGGTTAGCCCATAATGTGACTCTAGTGTGTCCAATAATTTGTGAATGATTGTGATATGATGTTACTTATATAGATCTCATCTACTATTTCTTAATTTCACGAATCTCTGCTTTTCTATATATGAGCTTAGCAATTTGTCTCTCGTATCTAACTTACAAAATATATATAATGCCAATCAAACGCTCAAATTATTGAAATTGTAGTAATAATGATCCAAAGTAGTGATTTTTTCTACTGAACGGTTTTACTTTATAATGATCCAAAGTAGTGATTTTTTTTTTCACTGGAATATATAAATAAATTGGATGGATTTGATTTGATTTTACCAATCTCGTTGCTTACTCAGTTGAAAAAGTTGTTTGTCGATTCAAGTAGGATAGTGGACGACTAAAGTATTGTCAGTTTATGCTAAAATTTGACGTTTTTAATATGGGATTTGTTCATTTATGATTACAAATCTCCACCAATTTTTTGATAACAATAATTAATTTGTTCTAACCTTTTGGAGTTATGTTTTTGAAATTTTCATTTATTTAAAATGTAACTAAACTCATAGTACAATATTGTTACGAGCTTAAGAATTTGGGTCTTGCATCGAAATTAGCAAAGTTCAGGACATTTTTAGACTAGATTTATAATTATAGAGATTTAAATTGGTATTTACACTTGTTTAAAAAGAAGAGGATCTACAAGTGTAAGTTTAAAATGCAATATTTAATATATTGATTTTTTTTCAAATGATAAAGACTTTCCATGGGGTCTTGAGTTTTAATGTCCCCTTATTAAGGAAAAGTTCGACATTATGGACTGCATAGTTTATTTTGGACAACCCTTAATTATACTTATATTAGTCCCATTCAAAATATTCACATTTCATTTTTAGTGCATCCAACTTAAATGTCTTTCTTGTTTTAAATTTAATATTGAGTTTATCTCGTCTAAAATTATATTTGTCTTTTTCACTTTAATATATACTCTATTTTATTAAAAAAAAAGAAAGATTCAAACCATTCAAAAGATGGTGATATTTAGAACAATCAAAATAAATTCTCAAAATAATAGAAATAAACCTAGCTCCAACTTTCTTGTCATATCTCTTGAAGGTCGTATCTCATTTTCTACTTCAATATTGTACTTAACAACTAACTTAAAATTTTATAGTATCACTCACAATATAATCAGCTTAAATGGCAAAGGAGTATATTAGTATGTAAATTAAAAAAAAGGAAAATGTGTAAGAGACACAATGTCTCCAAGCCATAATGCCATAATGAGATTAAAATAGTCATTTTATATTTTTATTTAAATTTATGTTTTATATATATACCATACTATCCTTATGCATATAAAATATTTATTTGTATTTAAGAATTAATTATTTAGGAGATTTGTATGTATATTTATGGAAGGCTTAATTTAAGCAAATATTGGGATTGTGATTTCTCCCTCCTCCACATTCCGTCGCCCACCTTTTTTTTCATACTCTAACTTCATTATTTCTCTCTCATCTCTACCATTTCTCTTTACAAATTAATGCTCCAGATCTCATTCTTTTCTTTTTTCCATCTCTACCATAGTTTGCATCTTTTGAATTCGGATTTCAATGGAGACATGGAGTAGTAGCCTGAACTTAGTGGCGGACACATTAAGGAGGAAGGAAGGGCTTAAGCCCCTCCCAAGAACTTTTTTTTGTGTTTTTTCCTATTTCAATTTTTTGAAAAAAAATCACAAACACTCTTTAGCCCTTCCCAAGTTGATTCATTGAAGAGTTTAATCATCAGAATTAGAATGGTAGAAGGGGCTGAACTTTGGAATCAAAAAATTGCAGAGGTGAAATTACAGAGATAAAAATGGCTGCTTGTTTGAAGGAAGAAGAAGACGCTCTTTTTAAACAAAATTAATAATATAATATTATTTTAATGTAAAGAATATCTTTATTTGTGATTAGATACATTTAAAGTAAAAGATTGTAATTTGATATGAGTTTGACTTTTATATTTAGATAAAAGATATTAATTTGATATGATTAACTTTCTTTTTATATGAATTGATATATATTCATTTATTTAATTATTATTTAATTCAAAATAAGGGTATATTAGTCCATATAATAATTTGGATTATGGTAAGGTGACATAATACCCTTATGGCTTGGAGACATTATGTCTCTAAATCACTACCCGAACTTTAAAAAAAATGATAATTTGACACTTTTCTTTCCTGTAGAAAAAAGAATATACCCTGGACTAGATGAGAATTTAAATGGTTGGCAACGCACATGCTTCTAAAATCTTTCTTTGACAGAGTATTTTTAGGATTCATAAAATCCTAAATAAATCTATGGAAATTACCGGTCTTGTTCAGTATAAGTCTTTAATTAATGCTGCCATTCTTCTTGTCTATTTACTAAAATGAACCCACCATAAATTGCCAAATCTTTTATTTATATACATAAAATAAGAGTATGACAGGACTATGAATAATTTTCACGTGAACTAATTAATATGCATAATAATGGATCGTTTCCATTACTAATATTCTCTTTTTATTAATGTAATTATGATTTTATGTTCACTTATCTTCAAACTTACTTGATTTTTCTTCCGTATCAAAGCTAAAATAAGTTATTTTATTTTATTAAAAAGACAAATAGAGTAGTACTTATTAGTAGAGTTCCATTTCCACCTAAAAACAAATTATAGATAGAAAAGATTGAAATGAAATATAATCAAAACTTGAATTTCGTACAAAATACAGTATATTGTCATATCAATTTAATTATACAAGTGACACATACTGAACATTTATATAGCACTATGTTGCAGTTTTCCTATCTAACATAAATTATCATATTCCATATGTATGCAAGTATTTGCATTAAATTTTTATTTTTTTTATAATTTTAATCTGAGATTATTTTCACTAGCGGCTCTTAATAAATTAACAAAAAATAACTTCCAATGGCTCATGAACAACGGTCCTGATTAATAGGCACGCAGAAGTTTCATTATTGAGTTATCAGATTTATATTCTCAGATATTGATTGCCCACCAAATTCAATGTTTGGACACGACTCTTTATAATTTGGGAACACATCTTTTAATTTTATTACTCCACATTTTCAGCTAAACTCACAAAATAATTATTGAAACCTTACTCTGATTTGAGTTTTAATCAGTTTGCATTCCATCAGAAATCATAGGTGTTATTTTAACTTTATTATCTGTCATCTTTCTTACTTGAAGTTACGAATTTCCCTTCCTTTATGGCAAAAGAAAATCATAGTCGCTATTTAAAGTGTAATAATTGGCACGACACCAACACAATATCGTGCATTCAAGATTCTAATGCAAATTGGGCAGGCGCACCAAGTGTCAGTACTTCCTCCGATTTCAAAAAAAATAGAGACAATTGAAACGGTACGAGTTTTAATGCACAATTGGTAAAGTAAGTGAGAAAAATTGGTAAAGTAAGAGAGAGGAAAAGAAAAATGAGTAAAGTAAAGAGGAAGAGAAAAAGTAGTGAAAATAGGAATAGTGGATTGTGGTGTCCATGTCCTAAAATAGAAATATTCTAAAGTTTCTATTTTTAGGAACGACCTAAAATGGAAATAGTTCCTATTTTTAAAAAAACGGAGGGAGTAGATAACATCAGAATAGTACTAGTATTAATCGTGAATATTTGGCTAAGTTATTTGTCACGAACTCAATGTCTCATGTCAGTTGTGAGAGCAACTAGTCGGTGTGAGATTTATAGACTAAATGGACCCAATCTCCTAACAGATTAAGTCTTTTGGGATGAGTTCTCTTAATTGGTTTATTACTTCTCTCTTTCATCGAGAGTCCAAACGGCTAGAGTGGTGATCTGACAAAAAACTAGTTGTGACCAACGAGGACGTTAGATCTTAAGAGGAGTCGATTGTTACAGACTCAATATTCTACATAAGTTGTGTGAGAGCAACTGGTGAGAAGTTTATAAACTAAACGAACTTTGTCTTATAATAGACTAATATTTTATGAGTGTTCATGTAACACTGTTATACCTAAAATATTTATTATTTTTAGTCCAAATATGAACTAGCTTAGCGTCGTCGATGCCAGTGCGCTTGATTCTAGAGATGAAAGTCATGAATCTAATGCAAAATTTGCAAGGAAAATCATAACCATTTTTAAAACTAATTGGAGGCCTGTTCGTTGCCATTCTTCATAACTCATAGAACTAGTAAGTAGTAGGATGAATGAACATTTTTAGGGGTAGTTTATTAGCTGTATTATTCACTTATTACCATTTTAAAGAAAAGATCAAAAGGTCGAAAATGATTACACTGTACCCATTCCGCCATCTATTCCACTCGAAAAGTTGGCATGCCATACATTATTGATTATACCAGTGCTCACCAGCTAATCATATGAATGTATTAATATATAGTATTACTCGTCATATAAAAATCGACCACTTAGACTATTTCAAATATAATGTCCCACAAAAATTGTATATTTTATTTAGAAAACATTTTTATTTTCTCCAAATGAGATGAGTATCATTCTTCACTTATATACTTTAGTCACTTTTTCTAAAATTCCTTTTATAATTTATATTGCACATTTAAATATATATCATTTCAAAAGTTAGGAGTATATTTTTTGAGACAGAGTACATAGCTTTTTCATTTATGATTGTTAATCATGTTATATGGTCAGTTTCATTACCTAATATTACTATTTATATAACGAGGGAACATCTTTTTTAGTTTACGAACTTTGCCAAAGTATCATTTTAGGTCCGTGAACTTTGAAAATATCATTTCAGGTCCATCAACTATGGGTTAATATCATTTGAAGTACTTTTTTACTACTTCCAAGTTTTATAGGACGAAAATACCCTCGATAACTTAAAGGGTATATATTTTTAATAAACTTATAATATACTCATATTTTTTATAAATATCTTTACAATATATTTTTGACAAATTTTCTAAATATAATTTGACGTTCAATATTATCACTTAATTACGTGACATGCAAGTAAAATTGCTTTTCTTCAATTTTTTATATTAAAGAATTTTAAAATTGTATAAAGAACTTTTCTTTATTAATAAAAAATTAAATAATGATCTTTTCTTGCATGTCACAAAATTAAGTGATAATATTGAAGGTCAAATTATATTTAGAAAATTCATCAAAAATATATAGTAAAGATATTTATAAAAAAATATGAGTATAGGATAAGTTTATTAAAAATATATACCCTTTAAGGTATCAAGGGTATTTTTATGCAAAAAAACTTGGAAATAGTAAAAAAGTACTTCAAATGATATTAACCCATGGTTGATGGACCTGAAATGATATTTTCAAAGTTCACGGATCTAAAATGATACTTTGGCAAAGTTCGTGGACCAAAAAAAATGTTCCCTCTTGTATAATTTATGTTAAAGAAAATATAAAAACAGAATCATCGTCGTGCAATGATCACAAATTTAATGTATCATTAATCATTCATATTATCCGCTACTAGTTTTTGAGTACATGTACTGGCGTATTGATCCTACTATCACGAGCAAGACAAAAATATGCTACATATGTTACGTGAGTATTACTAGTTTAACATTCTTTGTATTGTTTCATATATATTTAGTTTGACTTTAACATATTAAAAAATGTTATTGATATTTTTTATTTTATAAAATTCATAAAGTTAAAAATCAAATTGAACTAAAATTTTATAAAATAAAAAATGCTAACAACATTTAGTATATCATTTCTCTATATCTAGATATCATAATATATTCAAATGCAAAATCATGCATTAAGCCATTAACATATCAGTTTGAATAACCCGACTTCAAAAAAATTATTCAAAGATGTCTTCAATTCTATGAAAATGGGAAAGTGGCTTGAGCTGAAATATCCAGGCTTTGGATTATTCAAAGTGGCTTGAGCTGAAATATCCAGACTCATATCTCAAGTCTCAACCCTCATCAATCATCATTGTTTCAGTGCTTGAGTAAAAATTTGTGGTAGTCATTTTTCCTTATAAAGCTGAGACAATTTTGGTGATTGATCGATTATTGTGGTTAAACAAGTAAGTAAGCGACAAGCCTCGAGCCAAGCCTTTCGAAAGTTTCTCTATATTTTAGCAAACATTTAATAGTGGGATGATTGGGCCATAAATACCACACAATACTTACTTTTTAGCGACTTTTCTTGTTACACCTTACATTTCTTAATTTGGAGGACACGTAAACAATTTGTGTGAATATTTTGTACTAATATAATTTAATAGTCCCCTCGTAATTAAAGTAAAGTCTATGTTTTATTATTCTTTATATGGCATTGGGGAACAAGCTTGTTATGCCACTAGTGACTTTATTTATCTCAATAGAAGTTGAAGCCTCTTCATATACTTCCGCCGGTATATTGGTTAGGCCCGCTCACTCATATCTTGTCACTCTTTCTTGTTATATATGATAGAACTAGAAAAAGAAATTAGAAATAAATATACTCCATAGTAACCAAAATCAAGAAATCTAGGTTTTTATGATGAGCTTGGTTGTATTCTTTTTCATCAAACGTTTCCTGTTAGGTTGGCTTTTGTGTGAAGTCAATAGTCACTAGAGACATTCTGATTCTCATCCACATCTCAACGGTTCGCTGGGATGGCATGATTTGTCAAGTCAAGCGGGTCATTGAATTACTTCTGTTCCATATTTCAACCTAAATTTCTGCCCGTTACGTTTTGGACCTATTTCAAACCTATTTCCTACACAATTCTCAATAAAATGTCAAAATACCAAAA
This sequence comes from Salvia hispanica, assembly GCF_023119035.1. Lineage (NCBI taxonomy): Eukaryota > Viridiplantae > Streptophyta > Magnoliopsida > Lamiales > Lamiaceae > Salvia > Salvia hispanica. The sequence goes on along the minus strand of NC_062968.1, from coordinate 31,493,725 downwards.
TAGAAGAACATACAAATTATCAAGCTCAATTCAAGGAATATATGATCGAAACTAAACTAGTCTAAGGCCATCCGCATCCCTGTCTCTTATCCGTCTCTTAACCGTCTTATCTCTTCACTATTCATGGGCCCCACTGTACTTTTCAGTTCATCTCTTAACTAAGAGACAACACCTGCATCCCCTCCATCTCTTAACCATCTCATCCCTTAACTAATCATTCAATTTTATTTTTTATTTTTATTTCTAACAAATTCAATTAATAAAAACACACTTCATTAAATAAAATAAAATTACAATTTAAAAACCTAAAAAAATAAAAAAGAGATGAGAGAAGAATCGATGTGCGTTTGTGTGTAAAATGAAGAATGAGAAGAGTATTTATAGAATAACAAATAAATAAAAAAAATTTAAAAATTTAAAATTCGACCGTTGAACGGTCATATTACCGTTTTCAATTTTTTTTTTTGAAAAATCGAATTAAAAAAAAAACGAATTATGACGTCATTATTACGACGCCCACTCCCGTGCCGGCGAGTGGGCGTCACGCCGCGCGCCAGCGCGCCGCATGGCCGGCCTCTACTGCACGCGACGCGCGACAAGCTGGCTCGTCTCTTCGGGACTAGATGCATGCCGCATCGCCGTCTCGATGCCAGCTCGTCTCTTCGAGACGAGATAGAGACCGCAGCGAGATGCGCTGCGGATGCCCTAAAAACAGAAAATCCATGCGGATGAACCACCCGAAATTTGAAAGGTTAGACAACTTTTTTTTTTAATAAAAAGGAAGTTTATTGATCTTAAAATCATAAACTTTGATTCCTATTTCATATTTTTCATGAACTTTAAAAGTGATCCACACAAAAAGAATAGAGCTAGCCACCTAGGTTCAATTTATCCCGAAAAATAATATTGAGTTGATTTAGGAAAATTGCACTATATAGAAGGAGTACTATAATTTTATAGAACACTTATAGAATTCATGGAAAATAATATCATAAGCCTAAACTTAATGATTTTTAATAAGACTTATTATCCCTAACAAAAATTATCAATCGATCGCGTTAATTTTTTTTCGCAGAGGGTAATACTTGATAGTAATATATTGCATACCTGTCAGCAACTACAATAAACGACATGGAAAACGACTCCTCCGAAAGAGTTGCTCGTACAGATATACTTCTATAGGCTTTTTGGATCTTCAAAGAGATGTATAATATCTGTGCCTCTGATATTCCTTAAAGATAATCACAAATGCCTAACAACATTCACCACAGTTGGTCAAAAATTAAATATAAACTGTTAAGTGAAAATAAAAAAGACTTCACGTCCTCACGTGATTGATGAAGACGACATTCCAAAAGACACTCGCAGTCAGCAGACATACAATTGAATTAAGTATATAATATTAAATACTGGTGTTTATGTATATACAAAGAGGGTTTTCGGTGTGTCTTCTCTCCTAATATCACTGTCTTCGCCGATTACAAACTCACAATCATTCACGTCTCTAAATATACCATATACTATCAAGGGAGGCGGTTTGCTTTGCACTTTGTTTTTACTTTCTCTCTCTCTCACACACACACTGATTCATCTATAAAAAAGGAAAACAGAAAAGAGAAAGTTTCTATTTCTCAACCACATAATTTGCATTCACCTCTCTAACTCTCTCAAGGGAGGAAAAGGGCCAGAGAGAGAGAGAGATGGTGGTGAATGAACGAATTTTCAGCTGTGTAACAAGTAAGTCTCCTTATTTTCTCTCAACGTCCACACCATGCATGCGCGCACACACACACTGCACGCACTGTCAAGGAGATAGTGTGTTTCTGTTTTTCTTTTAACATGTACACTCATTTCAGTTTATGATGTGCAGATGCTAATTTATGTTCATCTTCTAATCTCATTCTTGTTTATGAGAAGTATGCATGAATTTCAACTGTCTGAGTCAAACTTATTTGTTATTTTATCTTCCTACTTAAGCTCTTAAGAGAAGCAAATTTCATTTTCTAATAGATACAAAATCAAGGTTCTGCTACTATATTCTAAATTTAAGCTCTCCCGGGTAAAACAAATCTGGAACTTTTCATCCATGGTGTTTAAATGATGTATTCCATGTACTTCCAATACTGATGTGACATCTATATTAAAGAAAATGAGGATACAAACTCACCTTATTATGATGTTACTATAAACCTTTTCCCTGTTGGGATCTTTTCTGTTAAGAGAATATAAATGGAATATTACCATTATGATTCAGACTAGACTTTAAATCATTACATGACAGCAAATGAAATACAGGATTATGCTAATTTGCTATGTTTGTGACGATGATGACACATTATACACACACTTTTGTGATAAAGTATGGTCTAAAAATATGAAAAAGAGAAGATGAAGATGTGTGTGGCGTAGCACAACTGAACTAAAATAGGGCTGCCTCTTTTTTGTCTTGTATAAGTTTCGTGTAATGTTTGATAAGATTTGTTTTACCAAGAAGAGAACATGTACAGAATTGGACAAGGGTTCTGTTCATAAACTAAAGATAGTCTAACTTATCATACTCAGATGGCAAGAACTGAGCCCACCTTTTGCTATTCTTGGATATATTTGTTCAATCAGACTCTTTAAGAAGTTGGGAGGTGAAAGTAGTAAAAAAAATAGCGAAATAAATAAATTGATGGGGTACTCTGAGGTGAGGTGACCTCATAAAAATCCAAGAAGTAAAACAGAAGTTTGGAGGCATCCTATATAATATAGGAAAGAAAGAGAGAGAAAACATGCTGATTCAGAGGAGTGAAAAAAAAAACTGAGATAAAGTTATATTTTTCGGCACTTTCTGTAGATTCGATCATGAATTCAAATGTTGTTTTAAAAAATGGTTCAGGATCAAGTTGGGACTTTAGTCGATAGGAATCTGATTCAACTTCTATCTATAACAGGTTAAATAGTATATTAAAAAGCGTTGTTTACAGTTAGCAATTCATCATAATCAAGAAAAATCTAATAAGTAGAGCACAGAGAAGATGAAGCATCGAAAAGTAATTTGATATTGTTACAAGTACCTGTTTGAGTTTCATGTGTGGTTAACCTATATTCCGCTGACGATCCCCGACAGATTTAGCGCTTCTCCAATTTGAAGTAGCATGGCCAGAGATGATCTCCCCATGCCACTGGGAAGAAGCCAGTATAATCATGCAACTTGGATTCTTGGCGATTTTGTTGCTTTCCTGCATAAGAAATAATTTAGATTATTTCAGCAAAATAAGAAAGAATCCGAGAGATGTAGAAAAATACCCAACAGATGGAAAATATGGGCTGTCCTACAGAATCAGTATCATCTGTTCCATCTTAATGCTCATTACTCAAGTTGTGACGTTGCTGACATGGAAACACAGCCGGTGTGGATTAGAAGTTTCAATTCTTTCATCAAGGGTGATGCAAGTGATATCATGGACAATCACATTGATTTTCCTTTACAAGATACGAAGCAGGAAGCAACTCAAGTTTCCATGGATCATGAGATTCTGGTGGACATCTAGCTTTCTTTTATGTCTTGCTCATGCAATGATTGATGCTCATTTTCTGGTAATAAACCATGATCAGCTTGGGTTAGAAGAATATGATGATATGATCAGTCTTGCAGCTTCTTTCTGTCTTCTTATTCTATCCATCCGAGGTAAGGCAGCCGTAACTCTTAGCACAACAGAGGACGAGATTGTTGCTCCCCTTCTGAACGGGAAAAGAGATAAGAATTCAGAAGTGAAGAGAGACAATCCTTATGGAAAAGCCACCTTCATCCAGCTTGTCACCTTCTCTTGGCTTAACCCGCTGTTTGAGTTTGGATTCAAGAAGCCGCTTGACCAGGATGAAGTCCCGGATGTAGATACCAAGGATTCTGCAGCTTTTCTATCTCAGGACTTTGATCAATGCCTCAAGCACGTAAAGGAAAGAGATGGGAGTGATATACCATCTCTGTACAACGCAATGTACATTTTTGCAAGGAAGAAAGCAGCAATCAATGCAATTTTTGCCATCACTAGTGCAGGAGCATCTTATGTAGGACCTTACCTTATCAATTACTTTGTCGAATTCCTGAATGAGAAGAAATTTAGGAGTCTTGGAAGTGGATACCTACTTGTGTTAGGCTTCCTCGGGGCGAAACTGATTGAAACGATAGCACAGAGGCAGTGGATTTTCGGTGCTCGGCAGCTTGGGCTTCGCCTGAGAGCTGCTTTGATCTCTCAAATATACAAAAAGGGGCTCATCTTGTCAAGCCAGTCGCGTCAGAGCCGAAGCAGCGGGGAGATCATCAATTTCATGAGCGTTGATGTACAAAGGATCACGGACTTCATATGGTACTTGAATACAATATGGATGCTGCCAGTACAAATCTCCCTAGCAATCTTCATTCTCCATATGAATCTTGGAAATGGAGCTATAGTCGGGTTGGCTGCAACTCTGACGGTGATGGCGGGCAACATCCCATTGACAAGAATCCAGAAGCGATACCAAACGAAGATCATGGATGCCAAAGACAACCGCATGAAATCCACATCAGAAGTTCTTAGAAACATGAAGACTCTCAAACTGCAAGCATGGGACAGTCATTATCTTCTGAAGCTTGTTGACTTGAGAAAGATAGAGCATAACTGGCTATGGAAGTCACTTAGACTGTCTGCATTAACAGCGTTTATCTTCTGGGGTTCGCCAACTTTCATCTCGGTCATCACTTTTGGTGGATGTGTACTGATGGGAATTCCACTCACTGCTGGAAGAGTGTTGTCAGCTTTGGCTACGTTCAGAATGCTTCAAGATCCCATTTTCAATCTGCCTGATTTGCTCAATGTGATTGCTCAGGGAAAAGTATCTGTAGATAGAATTTCTTCATACCTGCAGGAAGATGAGATCAAGTCAGGTGCAGTTGAATTCGTTCCAAGTAACGAGACAGAGCATCATGTGGAGATTGATGGAGGAGTATTCAGCTGGGACATGGAACAAGGAGGGAATCCGACCCTCGATCATATACAGTTGAAGGTGAAAAAGGGAATGAAGGTGGCCATATGTGGCACCGTTGGATCAGGGAAATCAAGTTTGCTTGCATGCATACTCGGTGAGATGCACAAACTATCAGGGTCAGTGAAGATCAGCGGTGACAAGGCCTACGTCCCTCAGTCGCCATGGATATTGACAGGTGATATCAGAGAGAATATACTCTTTGGAAAGCCGTATGAGAGTGATAAGTACAACAGAACAATTGAAGCTTGTGCTCTGGAAAAGGATTTTGAGCTCTTTGCTGCTGGAGACCTGACAGAAATAGGTGAGAGAGGCATCAATATGAGCGGTGGCCAGAAGCAGAGAATACAGATTGCACGCGCTGTCTACCAGGATGCTGAAATCTATCTTCTTGATGATCCTTTTAGTGCCGTGGATGCTCACACTGGCTCACAACTCTTTAAGGTTTTTTCATGTTGAATAACAACGTTGATACTTTAACCATATCTTCTTCTCTCTTGATATTGAATCCAATGGCTACTTTACCTTTTCAGGATTGCTTGATGGGAATTCTCAAGGACAAAACTATACTTTATGTTACTCACCAAGTAGAATTCCTTCCTGCAGCTGACCTCATTCTGGTATGTCGTGAGAAGAAACATCTTCTTTTGCCGGTATTTTGTTCAAGTGAAGCATGAATAAGATCATTGTTGGCAATTGAAACTAAAAAAATAACATATAACTGTCCCATATCGGTGTCAATAAAAAACTGAAACTAGTATATAAGTCTCATGGGCCCCTCCTCCTATCACCAATTGGTTTTAGGATGGAACCCATGGATTTCTATCAATCAGCACTCGTTCTCTTCCAAGTATCTATATATGCAACTTCGGTGGAATTTTATATGATTACATGTGTCAGTTCTGAGATGATTAGTGCTAAATCACAAAACTTGTTTTGACAGGTGATGCAAAACGGGAAAATTGCACAAGCTGGGACGTTTGATGAATTATTGAAGCAAAATATTGGGTTCGAAGTTTTAGTTGGTGCTCACAGTGATGCTCTAGATTCAGTTATGACCATGGAGAGCTCAAGTAGAACCACAGAGTTTGCAGCAGTGGAGAATGAAATAGACGCAGATACCAACATAAATCAAGAATTTCCTCATACTAAGCAAGATTCAGAGCACAATCTAAGCATTGAAATAACAGAGAGAGAAGGCAGGTTGGTGCAGGATGAAGAGAGAGAGAAAGGAAGCATTGGGAGAGAAGTCTACATGGCTTACTTGACCACTGTGAAAGGCGGTGTATTAGTTCCGATCATCCTTCTTGCACAATCATCATTCCAAGTGTTACAGGTGCTCAGCAACTACTGGATGGCTTGGGCTTGTCCAACAGGAGACGACGAGCTAGTTGATGGAATGAACTTCATACTACTGGTTTACACACTTCTTTCTGTGGGAAGTGCATTCTGTGTGCTACTCCGTTCTTCTTTAGTCGCCATAGCAGGTCTGCGCACGGCAGAAAAGCTCTTTAGCAACATGCTGAACAGTGTTCTCCGCGCTCCAATGGCATTCTTTGACTCAACCCCTACAGGAAGAATCCTAAACCGAGTAAGCACATCCCAACTTTTGATAGAAAAAACACAAAAAAAAAACTTGATAATGCAGGCTCATGATAAAACTCACTACATTAACAGGTTTCCACAGACCAAAGCGTGTTGGACTTGGAAATGGCGAACAAGTTAGGTTGGTGTGCCTTCTCAATAATTCAGCTGCTTGGAACTATAGCTGTCATGTCACAAGTTGCGTGGGAAGTTTTCGTCATATTCATTCCAGTGACGGCTATCTGCATCTGGTACCAGGTATGCCTTGCAAAATGTCCATTTTGTTTATGTGTTTTCCAATCTGAAAACCTTTTTGCCTCTGATTTTCAGAGATATTACATACCAACAGCAAGAGAGCTAGCGCGTCTTGCAGGAATTGAAAGAGCTCCAATCCTTCATCATTTTGCAGAATCACTGACTGGAGCAGCAACCATCCGTGCTTTTGACCAGCAGGAGCGCTTCACTGGTGCTAACCTCTGCCTCATCGACAACCATTCAAGACCGTGGTTTCATAATGTATCTGCCATGGAATGGCTGTCTTTCAGACTAAACCAGTTGGCCAATTTCGTCTTTGCCTTTTCACTACTCTTGCTAGTTACCCTCCCTGAAGGGGTCATTAACCCAAGTAAGCTAACTCATAAATCTGATCTTTATATCAAAGGGCAAATATAAAAGTCAACTTACCAACAACTTGTATTTGTACAGGCATTGCGGGACTTGCAGTCACCTATGGTATAAATTTGAATGTTCAACAAGCTTCAGTCATATGGAATATATGCAATGCAGAAAACAAAATGATATCGGTTGAGCGGATTCTTCAGTATTCAAACCTCACAAGTGAAGCCCCATTGGTTATAGAAGACAGCCGACCTCCATCAAACTGGCCGGATTTTGGAACTATTTGCTTCACGAATTTGCAGGTTAATTATTAAACTTAGCATTGTTTTCAGTATTCCATGTTTCTATTGCTTGTAAATAACAAAGTATACATTGATTATGTGGTTGTAGATACGCTATGCTGAGCATCTCCCATCTGTGTTGAAAAACATCACCTGTACTTTCCCTGGGAGAAAGAAAGTAGGGGTTGTGGGAAGGACGGGTAGTGGGAAATCGACCCTCATACAGGCCATCTTCCGTGTTGTGGAAGCAAGAGAAGGCAGCATTGTCATTGATGATGTCGACATATCTAAGATAGGCCTTCATGATCTCAGATCAAGGCTCAGTATCATTCCACAGGATCCAACCATGTTCGAAGGAACTATCCGAGGCAATCTTGACCCCTTAGAGCGACACTCGGACAACCAAATCTGGGAGGTACAATCGTATACTACAAAATGTGGCCAACATAAGGAAATACTTTCAGAAAATCATCAAATGATAAGATCCTTATTGGTTTCTCTGCAGGCGTTGGATAAATGCCAACTTGGAGATATAGTGCGTCAAAAGCCAGATAAGCTGGAAAGTTCAGGTTAGTATGTGGACACATTTCAGCATTCGTTTTTCACCATGAAAGCTTCTAAAACGCGTAGATTGTGGCATCAGTGGTGGAGAATGGAGAGAACTGGAGCGTTGGCCAGAGGCAGCTGTTCTGTCTCGGGAGAGCTCTGCTAAAGAAGAGCAGCATCCTCGTCCTAGATGAGGCGACTGCATCTGTCGACTCAGCAACTGATGGAGCCATACAGAAGATCATCAGTCAAGAATTCCAAGATAGGACAGTGGTCACAATAGCTCACAGAATCCACACAGTTATAGACAGTGATCTGGTCTTAGTGCTGAGTGATGGTAATTATCATACTGCCTAATTGTGCTTGATGAATATCTGCATCAGTCTCTAACAAGTCTAATGTTTCCATGAGCAGGGAGAATAGCAGAGTATGACTCGCCAGCTAAGTTACTGGAAAGAGAGAATTCATTCTTCTCCAAACTGATCAAGGAGTACTCCATGAGATCTCACGGTTTTAACGGCGTACCAAAGCTGCACCATTAACTTGTGATGCATACATAATATATTACTGGCGTCGCCATGAAACAACAAGGTTGCAGATTACAAATTCTGGATCAGCAGAAACGCCTAGAAATCCTACCATCACAAATCCATGGCACCAACTCATTAGCTCAAACATTCCACCAAGATGTAGTGAAGGAATAAAATGAATGATTCAGTATTCTGATTCACATCAATGAATGGAAGATATTGCAATCGAAGTTGCACCAAAGGATTCAAACTAAAAATTGCTCAAGTTTAGATATTGTATTGCAGTTGTTAAAATTTAAGTAGTGCGAGGAATAAATGAAAAATGAAATGATAGAAAAGCTTACGTAGGATAAAGAGTAGCAAACAATAGCGGCGGTGATTGCAGCAGCATCTTTATCCACCGTCAGATCGGAAGCCACGAGTGCGAGCAACGGTGCACCAGCTCCAGAGAAGGCGTCGGCGAGGTCTCTTCTGTCGATGTCGAAGCCTACTTGGATCGAGGCACGCATTTCCTCAATGTCACTCGTTTTCCGTGGTTTCAATTTGTTGATTATACAACGAAGAAGTAGAGTAATTTTAGGTTTGGATTGGCAACGAAGATTTGGAAGTAGTGTCTCTGCTGAATCAATTACTATGTGAATTGTTTTTATTTATGATATTCTTTTGCTATCGAAAATTTTATCAATTCGAATTAGTTAGCTAAAGCTTTTGCTATTCTAATCATGGAAGGACGCGAGTGTTTCATTAATACACACATCAGCGAAATGCGTCTCTCCCTTGAATACAGTCACACCTGCTTCTGCTTTTTTCATTGATATACTTTTAGTGGTGTTCGCCGGCTGGGAGTGAATGGTTATGGGGCGAAGGGCGTCGCGCTGAGTGGTTTTGGTGTTTTGTGAATGAGAGGGCAGAAGCGATTGGAGTGGTAGACACGCTATAGCCTCATGCATGTATAGTTAAAGATGCAAGTGCGTGTAAGAATTCAAACACGCGAATTGCTCTCGCGTCTTTCTCCTCTCTGGAATTTTTTTCCCGGGTACAAATGGCGGATACTTCCTCCCAGGAGGTAGTTTAATGGAAAAAAGCCCATGGGATGTCTGTTTTGTATCATTCCTCAGAACTTGTCAAACTACACCTATATATCTGCAGTTTAGGGTTTGTATTTTCATAAATAGCAATCATTCACGTAACCTAAAAATGATGATCATGATCGCCTTTGTGTCCAAGCAAACTTTGTAGCCTCTGGTGCCTCGTCTCGTCCTCTCTTGGAGTGTGGAGGCCGCGTATTCAGTTGGCGGATGTGATCTAAGGTATGCTGAGTAGCTTTATACTGGTAGTTCTTTTAATATCCTCATTTTTGTATTGAAGTTGGAAATGTACATGAAACAGCAAAAGAAGCTAGTACTCCCTATTTGTGTGTAATGTGGTGTGATAAATGGAGTGACTGTTACAACTGCAATGGAAGAGGTACATCTTTCTCTCATTCTGCATCACTATGTAATTTCTTGTTTCTTCGTTTAACAAATTGGTTCTCATTTCGTCGTCTGTAACTTTTTAAACATTTAAACAAAACAATCTTGTGGAGCTGCATCCTTGAACCCTTTGATTCATGAAGTAAGCTGTATAACCCCCCCACCGCAGTCATGAGTCTTGAATGCTCGGCCATGGGAGTTGTGTGTACTAAGCTAACTCATTAACCTTTCTCTATATCCCGAGCATATTGTTCATTGTGATTATTCGCTTCAAATCAGATTGAACTGGCAATGCTTCCAAAAAATGGTAAGGTGGAAAGCCTCTGATATGAGAAGCCAAATCTTGGGCTGTGATGTAATGAAAATGCTGTTGATAGGTGCAAGAGCTGTTGGGGCAGCGGTCTTGCTTACTGTGCGCAGTGTAGATACATAATGGGATTTCAGTTCATGAACATTGAACAAAGATGATGCCCATCCGCCCAAAGATAAATTAATAGCCCAAGGAATGACCACCAGAGTTCCCATACATTCTCTAACCTCATACAGATTCGGATAACAAAAATGGGATCAGCTGATACATGTTTTACATTTCTTATTTTGTTTTGTGTATAGATTAGATATGCATAATCAAGTCCACAAATGTAGTTTGTGTATACATCTTAAACTGCCTTTTTTAGGCATTGCAAAATGACAGGGCGCACTTTTTTGTTTCCATCATTGCCTTTGCATCCCTATAATTTGGCCAAGTATTATTTTTTGTTGTTTTTTCTTTATTCTTTAGTCCAACAATTTAATGTCAATTTGGAGATGGTGTTTAATTGTTTGATTCCTTTATGTATCCTATCCATTCACTTGTTTCTCAAAAGCTTGGCTGTTAGTACTACTTCCTCCCTTCTTTGTTCATTGAGACATTTTTTTTTTCATTACGAAGATTAAGTATAGTGTGTTGAGTGAATGTAGAATAAAGTAAAAGCAAAATAAAGTAAGAGAGATGAAAAAATAATAAAGTAAGAGAAATGATCACTTTTTGCTAAAAATAAAAATGACTCAATTATTTGGAACTTTCCAAAATAGAAAAAATGACTCAGTTAACATGGAAATGAAGAGAGTAATAAAGTACTCCCTCCGTCCCATTCAAGATGACGACATTCTTGAATGACACGAGATTTTGGAAAGTGTTGTTGGTGGAATAAAGTAGAGAGGAAAAAAGTAGTTGAATATTTTAATGAAGAGAGATGAAAGATGAGGTTATTTCCAAAATTGGAAAGTGACCATTTTGATTGAGACAAACAAAAAAGAAAAGTTGGTCATCTTGAATGGGACGGAGGGAGTAATTGCAAGAGTAGGAACAACCAAAGTGTTTGTGTAAGCTATGTTAGTATTAATATGACATTTTCCTAGTAATATTAGTTAAGAAAATTCACCATAAAGCTCATGATTATGTCTTTGCTTAAGTAAAAATCGTGGAAGTCATTTTTCCTTTTTAAAGTTGAGACAAATTTGGTGATTGATCGACGAAGTTGGTTAAACAATATAGGAGTATGTCACAAGCGACGAGCCTCGAGCCAAGACTTTAGGAAGTTTCTCTATATTTTAACAAACATTTAATAGTGGAATGATTAGGCCATAAATCCACCACAATACTTACTTTATTAGTGACTCTTCTTGTTACACCTTATATTTATTAATTTGGAGGATACGTGAACAATTGTTTGAATATTTTGTAATTCCACTAAAGTAAAGTCTATGCTTTTATATTCTTTATTTTGGATTTTGGTGGCTAGTGACTCAAGAGTAGTTGAAGCCTCTTCATAGTACATCAGTTCAGTCGCTATATTGGTTTTGGCTAACTCAGAAAATATCCCATTGGATTACAATAATTTGTTGTCTACAACTAATTGTTCTATTATTTTATTTAAACTTTCATATTAAGATTAAAAACTAGGTGCATACATCCACGACCCCATTTTTATAGTGTTAGTCACTGAATTAATTGTTTTTCGTTTTAGTTTAATTATAGTCTATATGATTAAGGTACAAATCACTGATGATTAAATTTATTAATTTGTAATTAAAGTGCTGTAATTTATAATTACAAATTATTAAGTCATAGTTGCAGTTTATTAACTTATTTTTAAAAGAATATCATAGAATTTAGTAATCAAATTTCGGATTCCATAGTATGAATCTGGTGGTTTGGATTTAGCAATGATTTAAATTAAAGGATTCAAAGTCTGCCTAAACATTTTTTATTAATAAATGAACAGAAATTCATAGTTCACGTCGCCTTGCATTTGGATCCGAGACTTTTAGTCTTAGCCATTAAACACTTTACAACTAGGAAGTATATTCTGGTTCTAGATTTTTCTAATGAGCCACAACAATCCGGCAGGTCGCTGACTGTATTTTATTTCATCGGATGTTTCCCAACGGGTCGCTGGGCTGACCTTCGTGCGAATTTAGCAGTATATTCTGGTTCTCGGCTACACGGCATGCTTTGTCAAGTCAGGGAGTCATTGGGTTCCTTCTGTTCCACATTTTGATCTCAACTTTTGCACTTTGCAATTTTTTCATAATGCAAACCTATTTTCTACCAATCTCAACAAAATGTTCAAAATATCAAAATAGAAGAATTATACACTATCAAGCTTCATTCAAGCAATATATGATTAAATTCAAACAAATCTAACATCTAAAAACGTGCAAAATCAACACGGATCAACCATCCGAATTTTAAAAGGTTAGATTTTAAAAAAATTATATTGATCTTAAAAATTATACACTTTAGATTGATTCTGGTATGTTTCATAAACTCTAAAAGTGGTCTACAAAAAGATAGAACTAGTCACGTAGGATCAATTTATCCGGAAAATGATATTCAGGTCGGGTTGGAAGAATATCACTCTGTTTGTAATTCATGGAAGATACCATAAATGGCCTAAGAACAATATCCCTCACCACGCAAAGGGTAACAATAGTATTTAGTAATACCATATTAATTTTGCATACCTGTCAGCAACTTACAACAAACGACAAGAAAAGCGACTCCTCCAAAAGAATATCTTGGTCAGATATACTGCTTTATGTTTATTGGATCTTCATAGGGATGTACTATAATAGTATAATATCACTCCTTTAGCTATAGTTATTCCTTAACAACAATTACCAATATCAAAAAACAACCACCACAGTTGGTCGAAAATTAATTATAAACTGTGAAGTGGAAAGGAAAGGCTTTCCGAAACGTCCTCACGTGATTTCTTCCAAAAGACAAAAGCAGTCGCAGACATACAATTAAGTAGTACTACTAGTATACTTATTCTTGAGGGGAAACACATAATACGAAAAATAATATGCTACATACCTTGTGTGAGCACCATCCCAGTTTGATGTACGCTATAGCGTTCTTTTGTTTTGTCTTCTCTCCTAATTCACTGTCTTTGCTGACTACAAATCAACAATCATTCACGTCTCTACCCATACGATCAAGGGAGCCGGTTTGCTTTGCACTTTGTTTTTACTTTCACCCTCTCTCTCATACACACTGATTCATTTAAAAGAAGAAAAAAAAAAGGACAACAGAGAAAGGAAAGTTTCTATTTCTTAACCACAGGTTCTGAATTCACCTCTCTAACTCTCTCAAGGGAGGAAACGGCCAGAGAGAGAGAGAGAGAGAAATGGTGGTGAATGAAAAAATTTTCAGCAGTATAACAAGTAAGTCTCCTTATTACTTTCTCAACGTCCAAACTATGCATGCACGTGCACACACACACTGCACGCACTGTCAACGAGATAAGTGTGCTTCTGTTTTTTCTTTTAATGTGTAGACTCATTTCAGTGTATGATGAGAATATGATTTATATATTTAAATTTAAGTTCATCCTCAAAATCTCATTCTTGTTAAAAGGATATAAATAGAATATTATCAGGATGACTGAGACTAGACTTTCTAAGCATTACATGAGAGCAAATGAAATCCTGGATTATGCTAATTTGCTATGTTTGTGATGATGATGCCACACTTGTATGCATTCTATGCACAGTGTTGTGATGTATGGCCTAAAATATGAAAAAGAGAAGATGAAGGTGTGTGTGGCGTAGCACAACTGAACTAATAGAGGGTTGCCTTATTTTGTCTTGTACAAATTTCTTGTCATGTTTGATTAAGCTTTGTTTTACCAAGAAGAGAACATGTACAGAATTGGACAAGGGTTTTGTTCCTACACTAAAGATGTTCTAACATATCATACTCAGATAGCAAGAACTGAACCCACTTTTTTCTGTTCTTGGATATATTTGTTCAACTAACCTTTTTAAGATGTTGGGAGGTGAAAGTAGTGAAAAAATAAATAAACAGACAAGTAAACAAATGAATGGGTTGCTCTGAGGTGACCTTATAAAAATCCAAGAAGTAAACTAGAAGTTTGGAGGCATCGTATATAATATAGGCAAGAAAGAGAGAGAAAACATCAGAAGAATACATGTGCTTGTTCAGAGGGGTGAAAACAAAACTGATATAAAGTCATCTTTTTTCGGCACTTTCTTAAGATTTGATCATGATTTCAAATGTACTTCTGAAAAATAGATCAGGATCAAGTTGGAACTTTAGTTGATAGGAATCTGATTCAACATCAATGTATAACAGGTGTAATAAAATCAATTCTAGTATTGGACACAGTTAGCACTTCATCATAGCAATCATGAAAAATCTAATAAGTAGAGCACAGTAAAGATGAAGCATCAAAAAGTAGTTTGAATAGTTGTAACAAGTACTTGCTTGATTTACATGGGTTGATAACCTCCTTCTCGCTGACGATCTCCGTCAGATTTAAGGTTTCTCGAATTTGAAGTAGCGTGGCCAGAGATGATCTCCCCCTGCCACTGGGAAGATGCCAGTATAATCATGCAACTCGTATTCTTGGTGATTTTGTTGCTTTCCTGCATAAGAAATAATTTAGATTATTTCTGTAAAAGAATAAAGAATCCGAGAGATGAGAAATACCCAACAGATAGAAAATATGGGCTCTCCTACAGAATCAGCGTCATCTGTGCCATCTTAATGCTCATTACTCAAGTTGTGACGTTGCTGGAATGGCAACACAGCAGGTGTGGATCCGAAGTCACAGTTCTTTCATCAAGGTTGATGCAGGTGATATCATGGACAATCACACTGATTGTCCTTTACAAAATTCGAAGAAGGAATCATATCAAGTTTCCATTGATCTTGAGATTCTGGTGGACATCTAGCTTTCTTTTATGTTTTGCTCGGGCGATGATTGATGCTCATTTTCTGGTAATAAACCATGATCAGCTTGGGTTAGAAGAATATGATGATATGATCAGTCTTGCAGCTTCTTTCTGTCTTCTTATTCTATCCATCCGAGGTAAGGCAGCCGTAACTCTTAGCACAATAGAGGATGAGATTGTTGCTCCCCTTCTGAACGGGAAAAGAGATAAGAATTCAGAAGTGAAGAGAGACAATCCTTATGGAAAAGCCACCTTCATCCAGCTTGTCACCTTCTCTTGGCTTAACCCGCTGTTTGAGTTTGGATTCAAGAAGCCGCTTGACCAGGATGAAGTCCCGGATGTAGATACCAAGGATTCTGCAGCTTTTCTATCTCAGGACTTTGATCAATGCCTCAAGCACGTAAAGGAAAGAGATGGGAGTGATATACCATCTCTGTACAAGGCAATGTACATTTTTGCAAGGAAGAAAGCAGCTATCAATGCACTTTTTGCCATCACTGGTGCAGGAGCATCTTATGTAGGACCTTACCTTATCAATTACTTTGTAGAATTCCTAAATGAGAAGAGATTTAGGAGTCTTGGAAGTGGATACCTACTTGTGTTAGGCTTCCTCGGGGCGAAACTGGTTGAAACGATAGCACAGAGGCAGTGGATTTTCGGTGCTCGGCAGCTTGGCCTTCGCCTGAGAGCTGCTTTGATCTCTCAGATATACAAAAAGGGGCTCATCTTGTCAAGCCAGTCGCGTCAGAGCCGAAGCAGTGGGGAAATCATCAATTTAATGAGTGTTGATGTACAAAGGATCACGGACTTCATATGGTTCTTAAATACATTATGGATGCTGCCAGTACAAATCTCCCTAGCAATCTTCATTCTCCACATAAATCTTGGTAATGGAGCTCTAGTCGGGTTGGCTGCAACTCTGATACTGATGGCTGGCAACATCCCATTAACAAGAATCCAGAAGCGATACCAAACGAAGATCATGGATGCCAAAGACAACCGCATGAAATCCACATCAGAAGTTCTTAGAAACATGAAGACTCTCAAACTGCAAGCATGGGACAGTCATTATCTTCTGAAGCTTATTGACTTGAGAAAGATAGAGCATAACTGGTTATGGAAGTCACTTAGAGTGACTGCATTAACTACATTTATCTACTGGGGTTCGCCAACTTTTATCTCGGTCATCACTTTTGGTGGATGTGTATTGATGGGAATTCCACTCACTGCTGGAAGAGTGTTGTCAGCTTTGGCTACGTTCAGAATGCTTCAAGATCCCATTTTCAATCTGCCTGATTTGCTTAATGCGATTGCACAGGGAAAAGTTTCTGTTGATAGAATTTCTTCATACCTGCAGGAAGATGAGATCACGTCAGGTGCAGTAGAATTTGTTCCAAGCAACGAGACACAGCATCATGTGGAGATTGACGGAGGAGTATTCAGCTGGGACATGGAACAAGGAGGGAATCCGACCCTCGATTATATACAGTTGAAGGTGAGAAAGGGAATGAAGGTGGCCATATGTGGCACTGTTGGATCAGGGAAATCAAGTTTTCTTGCATGCATACTCGGTGAGATGCACAAACTATCAGGGACAGTAAAGGTCAGCGGTGACAAGGCCTATGTCCCTCAGTCGCCATGGATATTGACAGGCAATATCAGAGAGAATATTCTCTTCGGCAAGCCCTATGAGAGTGATAAGTACAACAGAACAATTGAAGCTTGTGCTCTGGAAAAGGATTTTGAGCTCTTTGCCGCTGGAGACTTGACAGAAATAGGTGAGAGAGGCATCAATATGAGCGGTGGCCAGAAGCAGAGAATACAGATTGCACGCGCTGTCTACCAGGATGCTGAAATCTATCTTCTTGATGATCCTTTTAGTGCCGTGGATGCTCACACTGGCTCACAACTCTTTAAGGTTTTTTCATGTTGAATAACAACGTTGATACTTTAACCATATCTTCTTCTCTCTTGATATTGAATCCAATGGCTACTTTACCTTTTCAGGATTGCTTGATGGGAATTCTCAAGGACAAAACTATACTTTATGTTACTCACCAAGTAGAATTTCTTCCTGCAGCCGACCTCATTCTGGTACGTCGTGAGAAACATATTCTTTCACGGATATTATGTTCAGCTAAGCATGAATAAGATCATCACGTGTTTTCTTCCAAGAATAATCTTTTATACGACTAACAAGTATCTATATATGCAACGTTGATGGAATTGTATATGATTATGTGTGTCAGTTATGAGTTAGTGTCAAATCACAAGTCTTGTTTTGACAGGTGATGCAACAAGGGAAAATCACACAAGCTGGGACGTTTGATGAACTATTGAGGCAAAATATTGGGTTCGAAGTTTTAGTTGGTGCTCACAGCGATGCTCTGGCATCAGTTATGACCATGGAAAGCTCAAGTAGAACCACGGAGTTTGCAGCAGTGGATAATGAAATAGACACAGATGCCAACATAAATCAAGAATTTCCTTATATAAAGCAAGATTCAGAGCACAATCTAAACATAGAGATAACAGAGAGAGAAGGCAGGCTGGTACAGGATGAAGAGAGAGAGAAAGGAAGCATTGGGAGAGAAGTCTACATGGCTTACTTGACCACTGTGAAAGGTGGTGCATTAGTTCCAATCATTATTCTTGCACAATCATCATTCCAAGTATTGCAGGTACTCAGCAACTACTGGATGGCTTGGGCTTGTCCAATAGGAGACGACGATCTAGTCGATGGAATGGATTTCATACTGCTGGTGTACACACTTCTTGCTGTTGGAAGTGCATTCTGTGTGCTACTCCGTTCTTCTTTAGTCGCCATAGCAGGTCTGCGCACGGCAGAAAAGTTCTTCAGCAACATGCTGAACAGTGTTCTCCGCGCTCCAATGGCATTCTTTGACTCAACCCCTACAGGAAGAATCCTAAGTCGAGTAAGCACATACCAAGTTTTGACAGAAAAACCCTAAAAAATATGATAATGCAGTCTCATGATGATACTCACTGCTGTGAACAGGTTTCCACAGATCAGAGTGTCTTGGACTTGGAAATGGCATACAAATTAGGTTCGTGCGCCTTCTCTATAATTCTGCTGCTTGGAACTATAGCTGTCATGTCACAAGTTGCGTGGGAAATTTTCGTCATATTCATTCCAGTGACGGCTATCTGCATCTGGTACCAGGTATGACTAATGCCTCGCAAAATAAGCATCATTTTGTTTCATGTGTCCATGAATCTGTAACCTTTTTTGCCTGTGGTTTTCAGAGATATTACATACCAACAGCAAGAGAGCTAGCGCGTCTAGCAGGAATTGAAGGAGCTCCGATCCTTCATCATTTTGCAGAATCACTGACCGGAGCAGCAACCATCCGTGCTTTTGACCAGCAGGAGCGCTTCACTGGTGCTAACCTCTGCCTCATCGACAACCATTCAAGACCGTGGTTTCATAATGTATCTGCCATGGAATGGCTGTCTTTCAGACTAAACCAGTTGGCCAATTTCGTCTTTGCCTTTTCTCTGCTCTTGCTAGTTACTCTCCCTGAAGGGGTCATCAATCCAAGTAAGCCAAATCATCAATCAGATCTTATATCAACGGAAAAAAATCAACTTACCAACAACTTGTCTTTGTACAGGCATTGCAGGACTTGCAGTCACCTACGGTATAAATTTGAATGCTCAACAAGCTTCAGTCATATGGAATATATGCAATGCAGAAAACAAAATGATATCAGTCGAGCGGATTCTCCAGTATTCACATCTCGCAAGTGAAGCCCCACTGGTAATAGAACACAGTAGGCCTCCATCAAACTGGCCGGATTTTGGAACTATTTGCTTCACGAATTTGCAGGTTAACTAACTAACTTGGCATTGCTTTCAGTATTCTTTGTTTCTGACTTTCTGTTGCTTGTAAATAACAAAGTATACATTGATTATGTGGTTGTAGATACGCTATGCTGAGCATCTCCCATCTGTGTTGAAAAACATCACCTGTACTTTCCCTGGGAGAAAGAAAGTAGGGGTTGTGGGAAGGACGGGTAGTGGGAAATCGACCCTCATACAGGCCATCTTCCGTGTTGTGGAAGCAAGAGAAGGCAGCATTGTCATTGATGATGTCGACATATCTAAGATAGGCCTTCATGATCTCAGATCAAGGCTCAGTATCATTCCACAGGATCCAACCATGTTCGAAGGAACTATCCGAGGCAATCTTGACCCCTTAGAGCGACACTCGGACAACCAAATCTGGGAGGTACAATCGTATACTACAAAATGTGGCCAACATAAGGAAATACTTTCAGAAAATCATCAAATGATAAGATCCTTATTGGTTTCTCTGCAGGCGTTGGATAAATGCCAACTTGGAGATATAGTGCGTCAAAAGCCAGATAAGCTGGAAAGTTCAGGTTAGTATGTGGACACATTTCAGCATTCGTTTTTCACCATGAAAGCTTCTAAAACGCGTAGATTGTGGCATCAGTGGTGGAGAATGGAGAGAACTGGAGCGTTGGCCAGAGGCAGCTGTTCTGTCTCGGGAGAGCTCTGCTAAAGAAGAGCAGCATCCTCGTCCTAGATGAGGCGACTGCATCTGTCGACTCAGCAACTGATGGAGCCATACAGAAGATCATCAGTCAAGAATTCCAAGATAGGACAGTGGTCACAATAGCTCACAGAATCCACACAGTTATAGACAGTGATCTGGTCTTAGTGCTGAGTGATGGTAATTATCATACTGCCTAATTGTGCTTGATGAATATCTGCATCAGTCTCTAACAAGTCTAATGTTTCCATGAGCAGGGAGAATAGCAGAGTATGACTCGCCAGCTAAGTTACTGGAAAGAGAGAATTCATTCTTCTCCAAACTGATCAAGGAGTACTCCATGAGATCTCACGGTTTTAACGGCGTACCAAAGCTGCACCATTAACTTGTGATGCACAAATCCATGGCACGAAATCATTAGCTTATGCATTCCATCAAGATGTAGTAATGTCTGTAAAGATGAAGGAATAAAATTAATGATTCAGTATTCTGATTGTCAACAATTGCTCAAGTTTAGGTGGTGTTGTTAAAATTTAAGTAGTGCGACTTCATTTAGAGGAGTGCGATTTACAATTAACAAAAACTGAAGGAAAAAGGAAATGCTTACTAACGACAAGGAGTAGCGAACAATGGCGGTGGTGATGACAGCAGCATCTTCATCGTTATCCGCCGTCAGATCGGAAGCCACGACTGCGGGCAACGGTGCACCAGCTCCAGAGAACCGGAAGCCGTCGTCGACGAGGCCACTTCTATCGGTGTCGAAGCCTACTTGGATCGTCAGAACCGAGGCACGTATTTCCGTCACTTCAATTTTGTTAATTAGCAGAAAAGTAGGCACCATACATATCTAGCCGCCTTAATTTGATACAGAGTAATTTTAGGTTCCAGTTGGAAGCGACGATTTGGAGTGTGTTTGGAGCTTGAGCATGTCGATTTTTTTCAGTAGAGATTCATTTTCTGAAAAACTTTCTATTTGGTGTGTTTGGAGATAGTTGTCTCTGCTGATGCAAATTGATTGTGTTTACTGTTTACAGAAGATGATATTTTCTTTTGCTATATAAAGCTTTTTCAATCGGAATTAAATAGCTAATGCTTTTGCTGTTCTGAGCATGGACTCCATTCATGATCAATGCCTCAAAACCAATCAAACTACACCTATGCATCTGCAGTTTAGCAACTATACTTGTAACCTATAAACGATGATCGCCTTTGTGTCCGCACAAACTTTGTAGCCTCAAGCACCTCGCCGGTTAAGTTACATCTGACAAACCTCCTCCTCTCAGTAGAGTGCGGAGGAGGCTTATTGACCTAAGGCATGTTGCGTAGCTGTATATATAGTTCTTTATATATCTTCATTTTTTAACTTAACTGTACATGGCTCTTGTACTTGGGAAGGTAGAATATCAAGTTGGAACTAACACATTGCTGTTTATCTGTGTACATGATAATGTAGTCCTTTTAGCAAAAGAAACTACAGGTTGTCTGTAATGAGGTGTGATACATTGAATAAAGTCTACGTTTCTCCTAATTATTCTTTTGGCTGTTGATGATTATTGTAGTCAAATGTTCGGAAAGAACGCATAGCACCACCGGTTCCACCCTGTGTTGTGTGTAGAGGATGTGGTAGAGTTGATTGCTACAACTGCAATGGAAGAGGTGCATCTTTCTCTCTTTCTGCATCACTCTGTAATTTTCTTGTTTCTTCTGTTTAACAAATTGGTTCTCATTTCGTGTGCTACCTCGATTACCTTTCTCTATATCCCGAGCTCATTGTTCACTGATTGGTCACTGGTACAGGACGGACAAATCAGATCGAACTGGCAATGCTTCCTAAAGGAGAATGGCCAAAATGGTAAGGTGATAAACCTCCAATATGAGAAGCAAATTCTTGTGTTGTGATCTGATGAAATTGTTGTTAATAGGTGCAGGAGCTGCGGCGGCAGTGGTCTTGCTTACTGTGCGCGGTGTTTGGGGACTGGAGAGTACAGGTATATAATGGGATTTCAGTTCATGAACAAAGATGATGGTGTTCCACCCAAAGATAACCCAAGGAATCATCGCCGGAGTTCACATACATTCTCTGACCTCTTACTGAATAATGATCATACTGATTCGGATGCTGGAAACTCAATAATGTGATAGGCTGGCTATACACTCTGCTTCTTTTTACTAGTGTCTGAACTTAGTCGTACATAGTCATTTCATAATTGTATCTTGCATCTGCTTTGGTTCATTTAGATTGTATTCTGATCTTTGTTGTGGGCTTATCTGTAGCACCGTCTGCTGGTGTGTAACATGGGAAGCAACAGAAATGAGATCAGCTGATACATGTTTTCGAATTTTGTTTTGTGAACAGATTAAATATGTATGGTCATGTATGTGAAGTCCACAAATTTAGAGGGAATCATTCCGAGGGAAATATAAGGGCATTGGAAATGGGAGAGGGATGCGTTGCAAGCGTCCCATCCCCCCGCGTGTTACATGGCCGATGGACGAAGGTGGGCAGTAGGGGTTAGGGGGTTTTACTATTTTATGTACTTATAACGAATCTTACATGGGATATCATTCCCACTGGGTCTTATTACTAGTTTGTTTTTAAAGTGTAAGGTCCAGCCAAAAGTAAAAGCATTATTGGTATTGAGAAGAAAAAATAAAATAGCTTCGCCGAGTATTAATACAAAGACTCATTCAAAAAGAGAGTAAAAAAACACCAACATTACAGGTTCAAGAAGTGCCTCCGTGTGGGATAAGTGCCGCAGCTACAATTCTGCCTTCTTCGTTCAATATATTGTAAGTGGAGGCTGCATTTCTCTACAATACAACAAAGACATCAATAAACTACCAGTGTCTTAAGCAAAGAGGAAAAGTTTGATCAAGCTACCATGGGGAAACGGAAGCACACGGTAAAATGCATGTTCTATGATGAGAGGTGTTAAGAACTTACTGAGTCAATGACTTCAAGTTTCATGCCAGTCGAACGAATGAAGCTACGAAGTTCAGGATTTACTGGTTGAATATGCCTCCCACAGCCAAGAACTAAAATCTCTGAGTTCAATAGAATAGAAGCCAGATTAAGCTACCAACACAAATAAAATCAAGTGACAGAAACAATGTAGACATCTCAGATGCTCCACACATGCATAACACTGATTCAAATAAGGATGGCGCATGAACAAACAAAGATGTGTACTTCCTCTTGGTTTACACATGAAAGAATAACACATCTTTTACATAAAAAACATAAGCACTTTACCTCAAATCAAACACCTTATATAAAACAAGAGGATCATGTCCACATAAGGTTTTTCCTCTTGGTTTAATAATACAGAAGGTCTAGTTTGAGTTACTAACTTACTATCTACTGTGAATGTACTGCTTCTGTTCACATTGTGTTTCAATTGTATGAAAGAAGATATCCTCTCTCAATCAATTCAAGTAAGACGTTGGTTGCTTACACTTTAGAAGAATATAATTAGACTTCTTACCTGGTATGGGTTGCAAGGTCTTAAAAATAGACAAGCTGCAGAAAATGATGAAAACAGAATAACATAAGAAATTGTCTCTAAAAGGTATTCGCAAGAAACGTTAAATGAGTAAGAAATTTGAATTGAACAAATTCTTTAGCTAAAGACAGCTTCAATAAGATAAGTTGCCGATTTAGTTCAAACATAAACTATTCGACTCAGCAGAGAAGCATAGAAGAAAATGGTTGCCACAATAGTACTATAAAAATCTACATTTGAAGTTTGAAGAAGTCAATACTATACAGACAGATTCAGACATCTTTCTTTTTCAAATATTATTGTTTACTTCAGCCACAGATTCACTGTACTCAATCACATGTAGAGATGTTGCATAAAAGCCACCAAATGACTATTACAAACTCAGTTTCAATTATCAAGGTTCCGTAACTTATAAAGGATGTATAATTCGCACGGAATGACTTGGGTAGAAATTCTTTTAGCATAACATGGAAATGGAGAACTAGAATAATTCCAAACCTTTCCTTACTTTTGATTCTCAAGAAGCGCAATAAAACATACACAATATTTTAAGTTAAACTGGTTTGTTTCTATTCTTAAAGAATCTAAAATGAAAGGAGTTGAAGGGGCAGTATTCTTCTCTAATATGAGATAGATGAAATCCCAGGAGTGCCCACCTGTAGAAAATATTAACAAGATCTGGCTTATGTTGAAGTCAAATGATTTCTCATATTCAAGTACTACCTTTCAGCAGTGATATCTGAGAACTACTTGGGTGTCCAAGACATCAACAAATTTCCTACACAAAGTATGCTACCTTCATACCTAACTCCATTTACTCTGAACCCTGTGTCATCAAACCTGTCAAAAGAAGAGAATAAAAGTTGGAACAAGTTAATTCAGGGTATACTCAAAAGCATATTCAGCAGGGTTATTATCCACATAAACGTCATGAACATAATGCTGAAAAGGATTAATCTAGTTTTGTGCCCCTAACTGTGAGTGTTTCTAGAGAATTGTCCCCAGGAAAAGGTTTGATGTATGTCGGTAAAATGCTAAAATCTGGAGCCGCAAATCAGGATTAGCCCTAGTGGAAATAAGATGAATATATGTACACACCATGACACCAAGGAAATCCTAGTATTGGACTATTAGCAGTGTCATTAGTGGGCATGTTAACCATCCAACACACATAATTAACTACAAATCCACTGTGTACTACAAAAAAGTCCAGTAGATGTAAAATCATACATTTACTGCACGAGTGAACTATAACATTGAAAATATAAACAGTGAAAAGCAAATGAACAAGCTTTCCATCTCTCAAATACTCTCACGCCCATTCTCATTAAAACTGTGTTATTAAGTTAAAAATGTATTCCCATTCCAAGTGACAAGAAATATAATGCACTCCTACAGCAGCAATTTCAACATATTCACATTCTGAATCTACATGTCAATATGTCATGAATGTACCAATGAACTCATATTGATCATAAATAGAGAGAAAAAAAAACTCATATTCATTCTATGCCAACAAATTAAAATAGAAATGTACTATCTCCAATAGCGAAAAATTGAAGGTGATCTTCGAGTTTTTAGGGTCCCAACTACAGAAATTGACTTGCACAATACCAATTCTACTGAGGTTTTTACATTAGCAAACAACGATAATCAAATTGAAATGAGTGAAGAAAGAGAATGAGTGAAGAGAGAGGTGATTACTCTTGCTTGGAAACGGAGCTGGTCTTCGGTGATAATGTTAATCTGATCGTAGGGAGAGAAAGCTCTTCTAAGCGACGGCAAAGCCGTGTCCTCTTTCCGAAGCGCTCGCATTAGCGCCGGTAGGGCCACCGCCCTCTGCCTAACTTACGTTGCTGTTTTTCTTTACAATTAAAATGCTTGTGTATTAAATTTAAACATTATAGATTTAAACATTATAGATTGAGTTGATTTCGTATTTGTTAGATTAAGCATATTGTCTTTATTTTGTACTAGTATCTTTCATTATTCACTCTATTTTCTTGAATTTCATAAAAGAAGGAACATGTCTTACAACCAATTACATGATGAAAAAAGGAAATTGCTTAGTTTTTCCTTGTTAATACAAACCTTGAAAGTTCATACATTATACGATAAAGGGTCGGGAAAATCTCGATAGAATGATTGCCAATTCTTGGGCGGGCGGAAAAGGTATGTGTGTGAGAAAGAGTTACAAAAACATATGATGCGTATTGCAAACCTTAACCTATATTAACATTCACTCCCATCAATAAACAACCCTAATAAAATATTTTTACATTTCTCTTTTTTTGTGTATGAAGCTAATTCAACTACACCAAACATTATGTTACTCTCACTCTCACCTCATTCAATCATGCAGCTAGTTGCGCCAACTGTTTTGCTTCTTGGCTTCTAATGATGCTCCGTCGTTGAGCATGTCTTGGGCGTCGGTCTCCATTCCGAGCTTCGATAGGGCAAGCGCCTGCATGTAGAAGGCCATCGGCCACTCAGGCAAGCAAACCTGGGCCTGCATTGCATCTCTCAGTGCTAGCTCCGCTTGCTCTATCATCAGATACGAGAGGGCTCGTCTCACAAACACCGTCCCAGATGGCACAGGCATCATCGACACCAGCTGCATTACCAGAGACTCGATTAAGACGGAAGCGTTTTAGGAAAACAATGAACAGCGCCAGATTATCAATGTCATGTACCTTGGAATAGTATTCGACTGCGTTCTTGAAATCCTTGTCCTTGAACGCGATATCTCCGAATTTCTTCGTGTTTATCATATCTTGAACTTGTTGTGTCCATTCTTGGAATGAAAGCTTCACCAATTACAAGAACAAATCAGCAAACTTTCATTTTAAAAGAAATTTTCTAACTTTTTCCGAGTGATGAGGGTAAAGCTTCTCACCTCATTATCTGCGCCATCTTCGTCTCTATAGCCTGTTTTGAGCAAGATGTCATGCACTGCAGTAAGATCCATTCTCGAACAAGCCTTTCCTAGTGGAGACACCATTGTGGGTGAAACGACAGGGCTTTTTGTCAGATTCATCAGCAGATGCGATGCAACCTAAAGAGAGAGTAGTGACCCCATGTAATAAGTTTACCAAGTAATTGCACCAAGGAATCCCATATTGGAATAAATGTTTATAGATAAAGAACTGAGACGTAACTTCCTGCTTTTGAAGGGGCGCTACAGCAGTAAGAAGAAACTTGAGGTCAGGCCTATCTCTGGCCTCGTATTGAAGGCACTTTGAGGCAAGTTCGACCAATGCAGTTGCGTCTTCATTAGTATATTGTCCTTCCAGGGATGAGTCCATCAGCAATAAAACATTTTTCCCTCTGATCAAATCTAAAGCCTGGAGGAACAGAAACATCAAATTTCACGAAATGAAGTTCTTTGGCAAAACAAAAGCTCCGTTTAAATACCAAATTCACAAGAGAATTAGCCATATAAAATATCAATGGTCTCCTAAACAAGTTATTCATTAAGAGTGCCATGTTCATAACATAAATAAGCAATTAAACAGTCGTGTGTAGGCACTTGCTATGTGTAATTTGACCGCTAGGTAATTTAATCATATTAGAGTAAGTTCCGATAAAGACTGAGTTGGCAGGAAAGGATGCTTAAAAACCGACGGATAAGATGAGTTTGTGAAAACACCGTACATGACTTGGTGGAATATGCTTTCCACTCAAAAGGTCCAGAAGAACAGTTCCATAACTGTAAATCACACTTTCGGGGATTACCCTGCCTGAAAAAGTGAACAAAGAATATTAATTTGCCATATGAGGAACAATTTTCAGTTTACCAAAAAAGCTTAAATTATGAAAAGGCTAGGGGTGAGAAATAATTTCACATAGTGTTAATATTCGCATACAGGAAACAACTACTTCACCAATGGGAAAATGTATTTGAACATCGCACTTGCATATACTTTAGCACCAACTGCTTAGCTTCTACGAGAGTTTTCAATGACCCGTACACACTAAGGAGGTGTTTGGTTTGCATGATTAGGCATGTGATGGATAACTTAGCTTGCACCCTAACACCTGATTGAAATATAATTTTATCACTCAATTTGGGCTTATTATTTAATCATCCTCCAATCATTATTGGTTATGCATGTCCTCAATCTATGCATTTTTCCATGATTATATTAACAAAAAGGAATTTATTTTTTTGCATTACAGGCATAATCTTTTAATTTAGCTCACACCACAATCAATCAATCCAACATAAAACTAAGCAATCTAATCATATTCTATCCTATCAATTTTCTCTATCCCATTTAAACAAACCAAATGCTCTCTAAAAGAATAATCTGTGGGAAGGAAGACTCTGGAACTTGCAAGCACCCTGAAGAAACACTCACACAATATTGCAGCATGGGTAGACATACATACCTGTTCTTAAAAATTCAGGCGGAGTGTAAGCTAAATTGGTGCTATAACTCTTTCCATCCCGGCTGTTTTTCATCAAGCCAAAACTAGACAACCTAGGGTCACCCTCCTAACAGAAGAATCAAAAATCCAATTAATATCATAATATTATTATGACTCACAATAATATCAATTTGCAGGCGCTACCCTCATGATACACCCTCAGTAAAGCTCAAAAAGTTGAAGCATTCTAGAAAGTAAATTCTATGTTAAAAATGCATAAAGGAGTAAATAATACATGGGCAGGTTGCTGAATGTATTGTGACCTGTAAATTCTGTAAAGGGATGTTTTTCTTAATAAATGGGAGTTTGAAATGAGTATTCTCAGATTCATAACGGAGGAATCGTTATTCTTAGGACAGTTTCTAAATTCTCTTCCAAAGAGGCAATGTGCATAATACATAGTAGCAAAACTAATAAGAAAAGCCTTTTTTCCATTTTTTTGTCAGTTTTGAAGGAATAAACAAAGTCCTTTAAAAAGTGTAAGTTGCTTGCTGTTCAATAGCAAAGTGTGTCCATTAGTCCTATTCTGTACAATGTTTTGTGTGTCTTGCATAGGTTTTACACTTCACTTCTTTGATGTTTTCTCAGCACACTCAGAAAATATGCTGTTGGCCTTAGAAAGTAGTTCCACTCCACAATGCACATTAGATTAATGCGCCACATCATTATTGATTTAAGTTTTAAGAATTTGAAAATGACGACACATGTTGCACTTCAGTGAGGCAGAGATGCATTTTAAAACGCGATAGTTATTCAGGCTTCATGGTTCAGATACCTCATCAAAAAGAATTCTGTAAGCATTCAAGTCATGATAGATTTTCCGGTTCTCAGAGTTGCAGCAGTCAAGAGCTTGTGCTATGTGGCATGCAACTCTTACGCGCATTTCCCAAGGAAGTGGCTGCTTATCCCCTATAACAAAGGCAGAAAGAGATGAGACAGGAGAAAAATTACAAACAGGAGAGAGAAAGAAATTCTGTCCAATTTGGTTGTTAGCCTATTATCTTGCTAGCAGACCACAAGACTTCTAATTGGCAGTTTACTTTATCAGGTGTGCTCTATGTTTTTCTTTTTAGAAGATAAATGGAGAGGGAGAGAGCAAGTCGTACACCTAGTACCATATAAAAGGTAAGACGATGCATTTCAACTTGGTTTAACTAAATTATAGAGATGAGAAGAAGTAATCATACAGTGGAAGAGGTGCTTTGACAGTGTATCATTTGGCATGTACTCAGCAACTAGTAAGCGTTCATCTCCTTCTGCACAACATCCAATTAAGTTCACCAATCTCTTATGTCTAACCTTTCCAACTCCAGCAGCTTCTGCCTGCAATTTGTATTTAATAAAGAACATAGTTGGGCCAGAGCTTCTGAGAAAATAAAGAGCACAAAGTTTCTTTTCCTTGCAATGATAAATGGCCCTCGGTCTATCATTTGAAAAGTATGTGACTGTGACCCAAATTTCAGGTTGCAAATATAAAGTTCCCACATCAAAGAGTACAACTCCAACATGTACTTGCTGGATTAAAATCTGGAAGACCATCTCTTACAGTCATTTGCAAACACACACTTATAGATTATGCAACAACAAAACAAATTCATTATTAAGAATAGATTCTATTTAAATATGAATAAAAAGCAATGCATTTTTTGGGCGCTCCCTTTCTAAACAGAATCAGAGTATACCATGTTTATATGCAAGTATACCACTCGAAAGCAAAACAGACCAAGTCCAATCTACTCTTGTGAGAAAACTATCGAAAAGATACAACCTTATAGGCGACATGATATATATCAAAAGGCATTCCAAAAAATGCAAGATAGTCTCCAATCTAAAGCAATCAATCAGAAAGAAGAATCTGCAATGGGAAATGAGCTCACCACAAACTGCTGTGGGTCTGGCCATGACTGCTTTGAGAAGCGCTTGACTGCAACAAGCCTATTACTCCGAAGCTTGCCTCTGTAAACAACATTTGGTGCTTTCTCTCCACTCTCCGAAACTATCAAGTCGTTGCTAAAACCATTTGTTGCAGCCCGGAGATCTGCAAGTCCAAATTCCTTAAAAGCTGGTACTTGATCTTGATCCGTTTGTTCCCCGTTAGCTGCATTACCATTCAACAAACAATTACAGAAGAAAATTACTCAAGATTCAAGTGCTTGAGCAGGCATACAAGGCAGAAGGCAGAAGACTTTTTCTCCTGCTAAACCCAAACCAGCTAAAGACTTCAAAATCAAATGACTAAAAGTTAAATGTTACTAAATGGGCTCAAGAACTGCAAAAACTATCAAATTTCATTTAACACACCCGGAGTCATAAAGCAATAAATCCTAAAAGGCTCCTTCTCGAAGAAACTAGTACTAATAAGGAAGAAGTCAGAAGTACAAAAAGTTCTAAGATCGGTTGCAATTCACTGCTTAAAGCTTAGAACTACCTGAAAGGGATGCTAATTGAGTAGTATAACAAAAAAGGCCACATTAGTTAAAATATCGGTTCATTCTTTTTCCACCACTTTTTGGATGAGACAAAATCTCGTTTCACACAATCTAAAAAATATCAAAAAAGCAAAATGATATGATTATGAAAAGTGGAGGGCAGTGAGGACACACAAATAAGTAACTAAATTCAAACAGTGATTAATAACAAGCAAGAAAGAGAAAAGAAGTGAAAAATGAGGAGTACCCAGATCTGTATTGGTGTCCGGCAGCGGAGGCAGGTCAGGGGACTGGACATTAGCAGTTTTGGACTGGAAACAGCCCATCTTGAAGGTTTAGATGCTCACATTCACACACACTCAGTGATTTTGAATATGCTAGCATAAAGTGTCTTCCTGAGCTGTAGTAAACCTTGATTTGTTGAGCTGGAGGGGAAAAGAGCTGCAGAGACTGCGTCTGTTTGGGGGCGGGGTGATTGGAGGAGCACTGTGAGATCTCACGTGATAAGTCCATGATTGGCACGTGATGAGAGAGAAACAGATGTCACATTTGGCTGCTGAAAAAGAAATTAACGTGCACCAAGGTAAGTCTTTCACTTAGACTTAGACTGTCTCTATCTGTGACACTCATCCAATCTAAATCCCATCAATTTTTTAATAAAATATTTATTTCTCTATCCTTCACATACACAACCCTCACTCAATTCAACCTCCATCAACTTTTTTACTTCCATCAGTGACCCTAACCCAACCCAACCCAATATTTTCTTTTTCATATATTTTATATTAATATTTTAATTTATAATTAATTTAAATATATTAAATAATGTCTAAAAATTATAATAAAAAATATATGATTCAAATTTAAAACAGAAAATATTAGATACTCAAATAATTAAAGCACAATATAATAATAAATTACACACATTAAAAAATATAATACGATAATAGAAATAAAAATTTCATAAATTCACAATGTTCAAAATATTCAAAAGGTGATTATCTAAAATATTTAGATTTCATATTTATAGATTACAATTCTACATTATTAATCAATAATTAATAGTAAATAAAAAAAGTAAAAATAATAATACATAGAACCAATAAAAAATTGACATGTGTCATTTGGCCTTCACTTTTACTTGGGTTGGCTGACAAGCCTTGAAAATGGGGGTTGGGTTGGGTAATTTTATTTTTCTTTTATTTATAATACTTCCTATTTTGTCTTATATGCTCCACCCCCATCTCAAAGTCACCGATGGGGGTGGTCTTAGGGCAGTCGTAAGTCGCAACTAAGAGCATCTCTAATGGGCGGACTTTCCCGACACCTTACCAAGTCATAAAGACTTCCCACTGCACAATGCGTCCTTTCCGCGCAAACTTCCCGTAATTAAAAAATTCACAAATATTCAATTTACATTACGGAATTAAAATGAAGTTCAACGAGTCGTATATATAGAGTTTTTTTTTTTAAATTAAAATGGCGGACGTCCACGTGTCGCCACAATGGCGGATGTCCGCCCGCCCTTCCCGCGACGGCCGCGCCCTCCGTGTCCTCACGGGACGACATCCTCCTCTCCGAGCCACAATGGCACCCTTCCCCGACGGACTTCCCGAAAGCCTCTCCGAAGGGCGACGGGAAGTCTGCCATTGGAGTGCTCTAAATGGAAAGCTCGAGTGAGCATTTGTCCAATTTCATTACATAAACTTAATTATTTTTTTCGTAACATAAACTCGACTGAGCATTTTCCTCTTGTATTTCATTTCACCTCAATTAATCTTTAGTTATTCTTGATTTTTCGTTTTTCATTGCGACGGCTACATAGGAGAGGTGGAAGAGCTCAGATGATACAATTGATAACGGGCCGAATGAAATCTTTCATCAAGGAGATAAAGGCAATGATGAATCTCCGTGTGAGATTATCAACATCTTCAAAAAACAAAGCGCTCTAGTGCAAAAGTAAGACACTTTAAAATTTGTCAAATATATTAACAACTCGAAGAAAGTTTATTCAAGTAAACTGAGCGTGGATGATATTTGAAAAAAAACATTTGAAACATTTTATAAGGATCAATCAAAGTAATTTAGATAAGAAGTGGTTGAAGTTTTTTCCCTCCAACGAACGCTAAACTAGCTGAGCAAGATGGACAAAAGGAAAGGCACACCGAGAAATCGAACTGAGGGTTATATCCTATGGATAATGCATTAGAATAAATGGAATGCTGCTGCAAAGCGTTGTCCAAAGACACATTCAAGATGAGTGATGGCCAATGGCAAAAGCACAAAAGTTTTGTTGACCAACTTGGACACCAATTATGATTTTATTAATTTGTAATTTTATTTATTTTGGTAATGTTTTTTTTAATTTGAATTATGACTAAGATTGTTAAGAGAACTAAATGTGAGTTGCATACAGAGTAAATTATATAAGCTGGATCCATATTGAGAATGATAAATATATGCTTGAAATTTGAAAAATAAGGATGTTCATCTTCTTCCTACAAACTGGATTATTGATGATGATTAACTAAATTTGGTTGTTGTTAACTTTGTCATTTTGATATCTTTGTCATTAGGAATTGAGAGTTGTAAAAGCAAAGGTCAATTTTTGACGGTTTACAAATGAAATGACGTACACGACACGTGACAACGGCCACTTGCTTCTATTCAAAAAGCGCGTAATAAATGACACAGACTTTTTTCTTCCGACAAACACGACAGATCCGACTCAGCACCACTGTTTTTACCTTTCGCAATTTCTGGAAATCGCAGATCGTATTTGGATAGACAGGTAATTTCTAAATCTCCTCTCTATTTTTCAGTTCCTTTTCTCGTTTTAGATGTTGATTCTAGTCATGATCCGATTGTTTTTCAATTGATTCCTACACAATCTTCCGTTTCGCCCCTCGAATTTTGTTGCCGCTTTTTTCTACCTTCATTTATTGGTAGTATATGAATGACGATGAATATGGAGATTCGTCTGAATAATTTGCAGATTTTTTATGGATCTCATTTTCAGCCGATTGTTTTTCTAATTCCTTCAAAACTGTAGCATGGTTTTATTATTAATTAATTACTATTATTTTGGGGAGATTTTGGAAAATTTGTTGATGTTGATGTTATTCATACGGGAGTCTGGAACCTTTGCTCTTAATTCTTTTTAAGTATGTAGTGTACAAAACCTGATACAATGGTAAAATTTTTTGTGATATTATAACTTTTTGTGAAACAATGATGAAACCTTCTGTACTCTACTCCACATGGGCAAAAAGTTAACCGCGTCTAAACATAAATAACGGAATGTATTGGTGAAACTTTTTGTATAATTTGGAGTATGAATTTGAAACTTTTTGTACAAATATAAAACAAATGCAAAGCATTTTGTATGAGTTATGTAATTATCCCCTTAAATTGTGTAGAAAGACATGTAAAAACTGAGTAATGAAAATTCAGATACTTACTTTTGAGAAACTAACAATGTGGATGCCTCGTTCTTGGGTTTCCAAATAAAACTGGGATGCCAAAGTGTTAAATTTAGGTCTCTATTACACAATCACGTGAGGAAATGCACTTACCTTTGTTTGGAAAATTCTGTTAGTTGAACTGTTGAAAGGGAAATGAAATTGTTATAGAGTAATACTTGTGATTTCAAAGGATTTGGAGATATTGTTGAACTTTCCTGTACCTCATTGTCTTCACTTTCTTTCTTCAACTTTATCTTCTCAACTTTGCATCCTAAATGACTTGAGATCCTAATGGAAAAGATTAGTACTATATGTTACTATTATATTTACTCAAACAGCTGCACTGAAGAAGGATAACATATTTTTTGGGAGTGGTCTAATTCTTCAATACCCTGGTTCTTAGGATATGATGTTTGTTCGTTTGCGTGTTCTGTATTCTTGAGTGGTAATAGATGTGATATTATGGAGTAATATTGGTTCCTTATTGTTTAATTTCGGAATGGTAAGAATGGGATTGTCTTGCTATTTTCAGTGGCAAGATCTACTGTTAAACATTTAAAGAAGCAAGCCTGTGAAGGCCCATTGGAGTTGCTTCTGTTGTTCCTCTTCTGGTCCAGTTAGGGAGCCTAACAAACCAACCAAACACACCCTTAAGAGTTCATTTTTCTTAAGGGGGTGGTTATTTTGACTGATAGGATATGTAGATGAGAGTGCTAATCTACCATTTACTTTGACTGATAGATTACTTTCGAACTCGTTTGACATCTACTACTTCAAATACTCAATACTACATTTTATCTTCTTATAATCCTATCACATAAACTAAATGCTCCCTTAATGTATATCATTTCATTATCTGTCTAATGTCTATTACCGGTTTGGTTTAGACTTTCTAGAATGGCGAGGGACATATTTGAATCCAGTTTATTTGGCTGTTAACTTGTATTTAGAGATTAGAGTTGTGAGGATTGTCAATCTTGATTGGATATTTGGAACTGATGAATCTTGGTAAGAGTAGCTGGCTTATACAACCTATGCCTGTTGAGCATTACTGCCATGGTGCTCGGGAGTGTTTCTTCAGATTCTCTTCGAACTTTGGATTCGGTTATAGAGCCCTTCGTCTCCTTTTTAATTAAGATTATAAAATAAGAAATTTGCAGGAAATAGAGTCCCCTTTTTATATACTCCTGCAACAAACTACCCTCATCTGTTTGGTATTTCCTCATCCAAAGATTTAATCAGAATTTTTTTTTTCCCTTCTTCTCGTGTTTCCATCTCTCCTCCATTTCAACAATTGCAGGACACAAGTTATCATTATATGGATAAAGCAGAACCTAACAAGGAGCTTACTGTGGATTCGACTCGTGAATCACTGATTGCTCTCTCTTACTTACCTGCCAACGAACAACCTGCTGCAACGTCTCCTAAAGAAACAAGTATTCAGAATGGTTGCGGAAGCCCACACTTTGATGGAAAAGAGAAGTATAGGTCTGAGCTGATTTCCATCTCTTATTCACCGTCACCAGATATGGAAATCCGGCCGCTGTCACCCACAGAGTTGGACGGTTAGCGTAAGCTACAAGCTTCACCACACCTTACAATGTAAAATTCCCAGCCAAAATTGTAAACAACTTTTGTTCTGTTTTGTGATTTATTTTTAATTATGATTTGTGTTGCAAAACTTGTGACATCAACTGATCATCAAGTATTTTGTTCAATACAGTTGAACATGTTGTGAATACTTGTACTTTTTCTCCACCTAAAATAGATATGAGTTGCTTATTGCAGTAATGATCATGCTAGAAACTCAGATAGTTTTGAAATTCATGTATTTGCCAAAATTACCCCTATAGTACACTCTGGGTTTAGGGTTTAAATCTTTGGTGAAATAATTGTAGTATTTGGTGAAGATTCTCGGCGTTTTCTCTGTTGGACAAAGAATGTGAAGTCATGGCAACGTAGTCGAATACGTATATAACTACTAATTAACTCATACTCCACTACTTACATTAGACATATAGATATGTTGTAGTAGTATTAAATAAATCGAGAAACTTAGTGAAATGGTGCCCATTTCGTATGTTGTTGTCTGGTTGTGTATATTGGGAAATAGAGTTGATTCTCTTTCACTTTACAACTCCAATAATCTTGTCTGTATCTATTCAATAATGCTTGTTATGGTGCATTAAATTTGATGCTGCTGCCTCTCCCAACCAATAATTGCATATATATTTTGTGGGATTTGCATTTCGTTTTTGGACTAGCTACTGATTTGATGCTCTCGGCAAAATTTTGTCATGTTTCATTCTAACAAAAGTTTTTGTGAAGTATCAACTTGATCACATTGTGTGTCTGAATTCAAGAATGTTGTGTTGGCGTCTTTGATCCTACAAACTCACTCTCACTTTATTAATATTGATTCTGCATCTCAAATTATTTATTACAAATTACAATGGAGTGAGTAGCATACTATATTATTCTGTGCTGACCAATTTTAAATTGTACGATTCTAATTGCACCAAGGTTTCTAATTTAACCATGCCTATTTTCACCACTTTCTAATTTCACATTCTGCAATATATTTTGCATAATCAATATGAAACAATATTGACATTCATATTGTTGTCTGCCATTAACAAAAGTTACAAAACTAAGACTAGTGTGAAAGGGATTGAGAAGACCTAAAATAGGAAGTGTTGGCTTCATTAATTTTGTTGTAGTGCTCTTTACCTCAAAATGGCCACTCATAAGAACGTTCACACGCACACAATTCTTCAGGAATTATGTCAATATTTACAACATTTTGTTCACAATTTTGGAAGTAGCAGAATCGATAGAACGGACGATGGAAAATGAGGTTTTATTTTATTTTACGAGGAGTGAAAATATAATTCACAAATAACAAATTATTATGGTGAATAGAGTTTTTGCAAGTAATATGTTTAAAAAGGGGCAAGGATATTGTGTTGGTGAGTTGCTACATTTGTGGCCAAACAAGAACCATCAGATATAAAGGAAAAAAAAAGAGAGGAAAATCATAATAAGAGTGTTATCTGTCCGGAAAAAGATTAGCAAATGTGGGGTTGCATTAGATACTAGTAATATTTTTCAGACATGACCCAAATCAATTCATGGATATCAACAACTCCATAATTATATTTTTTGGCGAAGATAACGGCTAACAAATTTAACCAATATCTTCAAAATTACCCATTATATAGTTTTTGGCAAACTAAATCTTCAGTTTCACAATCCAATCGCCAAGACGAAGCCTGAAAATTCCATGTCCCGCACTGTAAATTTAATTTACAATGATTTTTTTTTAAAAATCTAATACTACTACTATTAGTATCCAAGCAATCTTAGGGGATCTTCATTTGATTTGATAATGATAAGTTACCTACTTAATTACCAAAATCAATTCATGTCACAGCTTTATGTAACACATCGATTGTATCGAGTATATTGACTATTTTTGCATAGTATTTTTCAATTGCATTATTACGTTTGCATAGTTTTTTATGTCAGAGTAGATGAACCTGAAATATTTGCAAAAAACAATAATTTTTTTTTTGTGGCCATGAAGAATGGAATCTTAATCAATAGATCACTCTTAAGTATTACTCCATATGCTATACACTTTCTTCGTTCACGAAATAGTTATCCAATTAGATTAGAATAGAATTTTGATTATAAGGTAGACTAGACAAGAATTTAATTTATAACGTAGAATAAGGGTTCACATTTTTTTAGTTTGAAAATGATTGATCTGATTGAATATCTGGAAAAAAAATGTTTCACTCTCATTCTGTTATGTTATTTATAATTGTTGTGGGCACATATATACCCTCAATTAATAACAATAAATTTGAAGTTACAATGACGTATAATATCATTGGAAGTTATAATTAAATGAGTTATAATGAAGTATAGTTACTAAAAATTAAATTGAAAAGGTTTTTAATGGATAAACCAAAATGACTAAGTAGTTTTATGAAATACTCTACTATATTGAAAGGTCTAAAATTCTGTATTGAAAAGGTCTAAAGTAATCAATTTAAAGTTTTATTCATATACTAGTACAATATTGTTCCAACTTCCAAGTGGTTTTATGATCCTACTTTATAAAGTGAAAAAACAAGGTCGAACAGAGACTGGTGTTTATGACAAGTCATTTTCTACACAGTCAAAGGTTAGAAAAGAGTACTGTACAAATAATTTTCTTCCACTGAAACCGACTCCTTTAATAATCTGTATTTCTCGGGTTCATTTTACTTTACCATTCCATGATTTTATTTGGCTTTTTCTCTCTTAACCGGAGACTCGTTCATGAGACTCTCTCAATGAAATAAGATACTCCTAAATAAATTTGAACTTAAATTCAAATACAAATACAAGCAATAATTTTATGATATTAATATCAAACTAAACGTATAAAGAGATAATGATACATAAGATGTGTAGTATTTCCTCCGTCCTCTTTGTCTTTTTTAAAATGTTCACTTTTTATATTTGGAAGTAAATCTCTCCCCCCCTTTACTCCTCTACTCATTATAATGCCAATTACATTTTTTATCTCTACTTAGAGCACTCCCAATGGGTCGGGGAAAATCCGGTGAAAAATCGCCGACTATCGCCGGATTATCGCCGGGCGTTTGGGAGAATTCGGCGATAATTATTCGCCGGATTATCGCCGACCACTGTGGGCGATAATCCGACGATAAAAATAGTTTTTTTTTTTTTTTTTTTTTTTTTTTTTTTTTTTTTTTTTTTTTTTTTTTTTTTTTAATATATAAATTTCCCCCCTATAAATACACACCTTCTCTTCATTCTCTCCCCATCCTCATCCATTTTCTCTCTTCATTTATTTTCTCTCTCTCCATCTATATTTAATGAATTCTGAATCATCTTCTCATTCTCATTCTTCTTCCGGTCTCCCGACCGAGGAGATATCTCATTCTTCTTCCGAAGAGGCCGCAGGAACCACGTTATCCGGCACATGTATTTCAGCCGCCGATTCGGGAATGCGCCGCTCCCTCTTCCCCGCGCATTGTTAATGCGTTGTCCGTGCTGCTACCCCGAGTTCCAGCTCCAACGAGACGCCACAGAGAAGCTTTCTGGTCTATCGCCCCTGCAGAAATGCACCTGCGGCCATCCGACACTTGGCAGCATGGAGGGTATCCGCACGACATGTTCGATGCAGCACCGCAATGCGGCGAGACGACCCGGCAACCCAGTGTCTCGAAGAATTTTTGTCGTATGGCGTAGAGATATTAGTGGGGTACACTAGCCTTCGCCACGGGACGCAAATGACCGCTGGGCCATTGATTGGCACCGGGAGGACCCACTTGCTTCCCGGGATGCTCGGCAAAGATCGATCAGACAAGACTGGGCAGTGAAGAACCGCCCAATCATGCTAGTGGCGTAGGCTTCCACTACCGGCTACAAAGGTACGCATCCCACCATCATTCTTGCCGACCAACGGCTTTGGATTTGGCATGCTTATTTTGGTATAGCCGGGTCGAACAACGACCTAAATGTTCTCAATTCGTCGCCCCTTTTCAACGAGCGGATCAACGGGTTAGGCCCCTCCATCGAATTCACGGCCAATGGCAATGTGCATAACATGGGGTACTACCTGGCTGACGACATCTATCCGCAATGGCCCGTGTTTTTGAAGACAATCAGATGCCCAATCGGAGATAGTAGAAAGTATTTTGCCCGAGCACAAGAGTCTGCGCGCAAGGATGTGGAGAGGGCGTTTGGGGTGCTCCAAGCACGATTTGCACTGGTAAAGGGCCCGACGCGCTTTTACTACCAGGGGTTTATTGCCGACATCATGTATGCGTGCATCATCATGCATAACATGATCATCGAGGATGAACACGAAGGCGTCCTCAACGTCACCAACGACACCAGTGTTGCATCATCGAGTCACGGTGTCTCAACCGAGTCCGAGTCCGCCCGCCGGGGTGTACCGTACAACGAACATGAACGGTTCAAGGCGTTCATGGACATACACCAAAAGGAGGCCCATCGAGCACTACAACACGATATGATCGAAGAATTGTGGGCAAATAGAAACCGCGCCCACCGCCCTTGAATTTTTTTACTTTGAATTTTTTTTCCGTTCCTGTACTATTTTTTTTTTCGTCGTTGTAATTTTTTACTCGTGTTTAATACAACGAACTTTATTACTATTATTTGTCTTGTCTTATAAATTAGCTAGCTTTATTATATACAAAAATAAAGCAATTAAATTAGTAATGATGTAAAAATGAAATGTTGAGTTAGGGAGAAATAAGGGAGAAACCATTGGAGCAGTTGGCTAAAAGTTGGCTAAAAACTGGGGATAAATTTTGGTGCTGATGTGGCGCTGATGTGGCAGGAGTTAGGGAGAAATAAAGGAGTTTTTAGCTGGACCATTGGGAGTGCTCTTACTCTATCTAACAATTCCTCCAAAAAGCTTGTACCACTAAAAAAAGTGGACATCTTGAGTGGGATATAGAGGTTAATAACATTCACCTTTTCTCTTTTGGCTCCTTTAGCATTCCAAATTGGGTGCACATCCGCCACTTAAAAATAGAAACTATTTTCATTTTGATCAATTTTAAAAATAGTAGTATTCTCTTTGTCTCATAATATGTAGGTCCTAATTTTATATAATATTAGTTTTATAATAGAATATATTTGAAAATATATTAGCGGTATATAGGCTCCACTATCAAAAATAGTAAAAATATGAAGTGGGACAATTAGTATGAGACATTAAAATGAAAAATTGTGACACTTAATGGAGGAAGAGAGACTAAATTATTATTTTAGAAAGTAGACTCCATAATCCATTAATACCATTTTCATTTTTTTTTCCTCTAATTTTAACAAATTTTAACAATTTGTATTAAAACCAGTACAGTAAAATCTACTCCATCCATCCCCCACTGAGTTGTCGTATTCCTTGGGACGTCCCAACTAAGTCGAGTCATTTCGTTTTTTTTAATAAAAAACAAAAAAAAAAATCAAGTTTACTTTCTTCCATCATCTATTTTATTATCTCTTTATCTTTTTTACTTTATTATTTTCTCTACAAATTTTTATTAATCGTACAAATTTATTTTTGACATAACTTAATTGGGAAAAGAGGAGCGGAGGAGTATGAGTTGTGAATCGCACAAGCCCAGCGTACTGAATTTAGTAAAAAGTGGTTCCCAGTAGTTGGTATAAGAAGTCAAAATTTTGGAAAAAATAAGAAAAGAGAAATCATTTCAATAGACCAACTTCACAGGAAATTTCATCACACTCCAATGGGTGTTTGACACTTGCACAAGAATTACTACAAAGAATGATTACATTCGAATATCAGAAACAGACTCTTAAACCGGTAACACACACCATTTCTTTCTTGTGTTGATGGCCCCTTAGATTTGAAGTGAGTGGAACAACCAGCAGCTTTTGAACTCACAATCAAATATTCACACTCAAAATCAAATATGTTGCTTTGCCACCTTATCTTGTTTGATCTCTCGAAAAAGACACTTTGCCAACAAAGCCCATTCCCTCCTCTCGCACCACAGAATCCCTGCTCTCTACAACAAGACAAACCCTCTAGATTTAGGCCGGCACCTCTTCTCTCTCCTCCCTATCTTTCATATTTTTTTGACCCTGTCACACTTGCTCACGTATCTTTTCTTCACTACCTTCCAATCCCACCTATTTTGTATTTTCACTGCATCCAAATCCTCCCAGTATATATTGCACCACATCACCATTCTTGAAAGGGACTCATCAGCATGGATGTCTGAGTTCCCCTGCCTCTGCATCTCAAACCCCCTTTCGTTTTCTCACTGCCACGTCACTATTTGATTGGATAAAAATTTGATCTTGGAGAGGATTGCTTGTTGAGATGGGGTGGGGGTTATTGGTAGTGGGGCTGTGTTGTGTGGTGGTTTTCTTGATTGTGAAGTGGGTGTTGAGGAGTGTGAATGAGTGGTATTATGAGAGGGAGTTAGGAGAGAGAAGGTATGAACTCCCACCAGGTGATCTTGGCTGGCCTTTCATTGGCAACATGTGGTCCTTCCTTAGAGCTTTCAAGTGCAGCCGACCTGATTCTTTCATCTCCAACATTGCTGACAGGTCTCCCTCTCTCTCTCTCGTACTACTAATGAGTTGCCCATGTTTAAGCTTATCTTCGGATTGTGATTATTAAAAAACCTGCAAAAGTGAGTAGGTATGTATGGTAAAGGGGAAAAGTGTTAATTATTTCACCTTTTTGTGGGCTCATATTTTTATGACAGTAGTAAAATCCAATATAATTAACCTTAAAGGATTGCTGGCCTCTTTGATTCTCTGTGGTTAGATTATATTAATCCAAAAGATACTGTTTTATCCCACATAGGACATGATTTATGCTGTTTTTTTGTTTATGGGAATCTTTAAAGAGTGAAAATAGTCTCTTTCAGCCTTGTGTTTGATGTGATATTTCAACATTTAGGCCATATATTTGTTTTGTAATCTCCTTGAAGATTTATGAACAGTATGCTTTTCTTGTATAGACCCTTTTCTCTCATAATTAGTTCCCAAGATCCTTTTCTTGTGTGAAACAAGAAAAGTAGAAGTGAAATTTTAACTAATTGGGACTTTCTTTTAATGCAATCTGGAATGTGGCAAATCTTCATTGGGGATGCAGGATTATGAACTGTGCTAAGAAAACTGTTTGTTCTTTGTTGATGAATCATGAACTCTGCCTCAAAATCTAAGCTAATAGTGGATGAATTTTGATGATATTAAACAAGTGTATGTGTGTGGCTTTTGCAGATATGGGAATTCTGGAATGTACAAAGCTCACATGTTTGGTAATCCTAGCATAATTGTGACCACAGCAGAAGGATGCCGGAAAGTTTTAACTGATGATGAGGCCTTCAAGCCCGGATGGCCCTCTTCAACGATGCACCTTATTGGAAAACACTCATTTGTGGCGATTTTTGATGAAGAACACAGGTGGCTGCGCAAGTTAACATCTGCCCCTGTGAACGGACACGAGGTGTTGTCCTTGTACATTAGATACATCGAAGACAATGTGGTGGTCGCCTTAGAAAAATGGGCCGGGATGGGGAAGATCGAGTTCTTGACTGAGCTCAGAAAGCTCACATTTAGAATAATCATGTATATATTCCTGAGCTCGGAGAGCGAGCAGGTGATGGAGTTGATGGAGAGGGAGTACACCATCCTCAACTATGGCGTTCGAGCAATGGCAATCAACATACCTGGATTTGCCTACCACTCTGCTCTCAAGGTCTGTTTTCTACTATCCCCACTCTTTAATAGAAGAGTTGTTAGTTTTTTTTCTTGAATTGGCTGTTGACCTTCCAGGCGCGTAAGAGGCTGGTGGCCGTTCTCCAGTCTATAGTGACAGCACGAAGGGAGTGGAGGACGAAGAACCCTGTGAGGGCGAAGAAGGACATGATGGACGCGCTGATGGATGCTCAAGATGACAAAGGGCGGAGATTGAGAGATGAGGAGATCATCGATGTTCTAGTTATGTATCTCAACGCGGGCCATGAGTCGTCTGGACATATCACCATGTGGGCAACTCTCTTCCTGCAGAACCATCCGGATGTTCTCAAACGAGCTCAGGTATATCAGTATTATATATGTTTTGATAGAACAAATGACCAATGAAATGTGACATATATGGTTAACTGGATCAGGCAGAGCAAGAAGAGATAGTGAAGAAGAGGGGACCCGATCAGAAAGGGGTAACGCTTAAAGAAATACGTGAAATGGTTTATCTTGACAAGGTGATCGATGAAACACTACGTGTGGTGACATTCTCACTGACCGTGTTCAGAGAGGCAAAGAAGGACGTTCGCGTGTGTGGTATGTATGATCATCATTATCACTGACTCATTCACATTAGTCCAATGAAACATAAAGGTTAATGTCTGTTAAAGGGTACACAATTCCAAAGGGGTGGAAGGTGTTGGTGTGGTTTAGAGGAGTTCATTTCGACCCGGAGACATATCCTGATCCTACCAAGTTTGATCCTTCAAGATGGGATGTGAGCATCCATCCCTTCTCCTAACCTCTCTCCATTCTATAACAACTGTAATGAATCATCTCATTTTGTATTACAGGGATTCACACCGAAGGCCGGGAATTTCCTTCCTTTCGGTGGAGGAAGCAGGCTTTGCCCCGGAAATGATCTAGCCAAGATTGAAATCTCCATCTTTCTCCACCATTTTCTTTTGAATTACCAGTTAGTAATCATATAGATATCTCTCTTTTATTATCTTCTTGGGCAAATATTGAGTTCATTTCGATTCTTTGCAGGCTGGAACGCCATAATCCCGGGAGTCCATTGATGTACCTACCACATAACAGGCCTAAGGA
Organism: Salvia hispanica; assembly: GCF_023119035.1. Lineage (NCBI taxonomy): Eukaryota > Viridiplantae > Streptophyta > Magnoliopsida > Lamiales > Lamiaceae > Salvia > Salvia hispanica. The sequence continues at coordinate 31,449,681 of NC_062968.1, read as the reverse complement.
TAACTGTCTAGGAACAATTACCAGACGCTCTGCTCATCAGAAATAGTCAATATTCACTTCCATTTCTACTTCCAATGGATTGGAGAGTTTTTTTGGCTCTGTTTTCAGCTCCATTTTATGTACAAAGACTACTCTACCATCAAGAAATGAGGATAGTTATTAAGATATACTAGTAATATAGCACTTGTTATTTTCATCACTTTGCATTTGTAATTTGCTCTGCTTTCAAAGTTGTATGCTGCTGCAGAATTTAATGTGTATAACATGTTTTCAAACTATCTATGTTCGGAAAAATTGGTTTTCGCATCTTCTGGAAATTACATGGCATCAAGAAAAAATGTTACTACATGCCATACTCCAGAAGAAAAATTGATACATGCCCTGCTCCACAATTTAATATAGTAGATTAAAAGACTGACATATCTTGAATTATTTCTAATTTTAGAAACGGGCTTCGAAATTTTCTTTCTTTATTTATATTGATTCTTACAAGTCCTTAGTCCAGCAATCATATATTCACATCTTACAAATTCTAGTATTAATTTAAATATACTTACCAACTTATGCAAAATAAAATCATGCTGGGCATCCATAATGGGGCGTACTAAGGTCTGTCCTATAGGGCGCACTATGCTCCGCCACATCAGCATTTTATCCTCCTACCCTTCCACCTACAGTCAATGACGGATCCAGAAATTCATAATCGTGGGGTCGAATTGAACTAGACAATAAATATAATATTAAATAATTATTTTGCTTAAAAAATATATAAAATATACATATCAATATCTATTTTGTGCGAGGTAGTTGTCTTTCTATGAGTATCCATATTTTGAAACGATTCAAAATTATTTCGTAAACTTTTATAAATACAATCTCAAATGTTCACATCAATACTATTAATAGACTTTAGTAATTCAGGATTGTTATCAAATATCACATGATTTTCCAATTATTGTGGTTCTTATTCAACATTAAAAGAACCAGTAGAAATTCAAGCTTTTTTATATTTTTTTTCCATTAACCGAAAAGTGAAATAACACAATCACACAATCAATACATTAAATTTTTTAAAACAAATCACTTAAATCTATAAAATAAAAAAAGAAAGATAAAAGACAATTATCATATCTATTTAAATTAGGACAAATAGACGAATTTATGATATTTAAAATTTGAGAAAATAATGATAGTAATATTAATTGTTAAAATTTGATTTTTCGTAATTGCATTAACTTAGTTCGGAATTGAAATAATGGAACAAATGCTGACATTTTTTTTAAAAATAGGGTACATCCATGGACTGTAAAATCAAGTCAAGTAAAAAGGCCCATTTCTTAACCCACCCCCACCAAATTATATTAAAAGAAATCAAATAATAAGCCGGAGCAGAAATTTTACAGCTTAGAAATAAGCGGCGAAAATCAGAAGAACCAGCGGCGGAGAGTATGCGACCGGGCAGGGGTTTGGATGCCGTGGGGTCGGAGGCTGCTGGTGGGTATTTTACGATGGATCGCCGGGGCCGGCGGTGGGGTCGGCCGACCCCACGCGACCCCACCTACATCCGCCGCTGCCTACAGTGGGACGCTCTAAAGTCCGCCCTATAGTTTTTATACTTCTATTTTGTATTTAATTTTTATGTTTGTAAATATGTCAAACAAAATAAATAAAAAATACCAGGCAAATCCTACATTTACTTAATTAAAAAAAATTACAAAGGAGAAATAAAAAACAAGTGCACTACAGATACAAAGGCTAGTCTAGAGCATTCCCAACTTGCAGCGGAGGCGCTCAATCATCTCCTTGAGGTATTCGACTTGAGCTGGGTCGTTCGTCTGCCTAAGGGCGTTGTGCGTGTCCAACAACGTCCTATAGTCGACGGAGGCCACCAACTCCGTGTAAGCATGTCCCGCAGCCGAAGTCGGGGCCGTGGTCGCGCTCGGGGCCGGGGCCGGCTGAGGAGCCTGTGAGGATGTCGCCTTCGCATTGCCCTTGCTCTTGGCAGCCTTGACGCCAGAGGGACGCCGGGAGGACATCGGTGTGCCGGAACTCTCATTCTCGTACAACGGATGGTTGAGGTCCATTGGAGTCGCACCGCTGTCACTGCTCGTATAATCACCGGCGAAGGTGTGCTTCGCCCTCTTCGCCGCAGAGGATAGGGGCAGAATTCCTCCTTGGAACTTCCGCTTCTCTTTCAAGATGTGCCAGGACAAGTAGTGCTTGAAATCGCCGTACAATGAAGTGTACATCGCGATTGCCTTATCGCGCACATCCGCCGTACTCTTGCCGCTTCCCTGCTCCCTCTCACACTTCTCGTACTCCGCCGAGAACAAATTGACCTGCTTCTTAATAGGATCAGTGCTTGCGGAGCTGCTTCCTCTGGCGCTTGTAGGCGGCCGACGGCTTGCCCTCGTTGTATTTATCCGCGATGCGCTCCAGTGCGCGATTTGCTTCTGGTTGTTGGCGAACACCGGGTCCTCGGAAATATCAATCCAACACCTCGTCAGGACGATGGATTCATTCGGATTGTAGTTCGTCCTCCCCGGGGGCGAACTCTTCATTGTTCACCGGAAGCGGCATTTCTGGGCTCTTGCCTTAGTCCGCTTCTTTTTGGTGGCGGATCCCGAGGCAGCGGTGGCGGCGGAGGAGGAGCGGCCGTGGGGTGGGGCGTGTGCGCGCGTGGGAGAAGACTCCATGTCTGACAGCCCGTACGAATCCGTGCTACTCGATAAGGATCGTACTGGGTGTTGGAGTCGAAGGGCCGGTATTCATTGGGTTCTTTACCCGGCCACCGTGCACCACCACCGAACATCGGACTATCCGGACTTGGGTAATCTCCGGGATTCATTCTATTTAGTGAAATGGAGAGAATGAGAAATAGATAGAATTTGAAGAGTGGAAGAGTGAAATAGAATGAAAAATGTGAGGTATATATATAGTGTTTGATGAATTAAAAAAAAAACAAAAACGCGTGCTATCGTCCGCGCTTTCGTCCGCGTCGCTCATAGTGGGATGGACGAAAGCGCAGACAATAGCAGCTAGAAGCCCTATCGTCCGCGGACGATGGATAACCCATCGTCCGCTATGCTACAGTGGCGGACGACAGTCCGCCCGATGCGTCGGGCGTACTATCGTCCGCCCCATTATGGATGCCCTAATAATTGTAATATAAATAATTATTTCTTAATTTGTTCTAATTTTACTTTTATACTTCAGCTTTTTACCTTATTATTCTTATTTGAATTATTTTAAAATTTCAAAATCTAGGCATTAATTATGGAAAAATTATACTCCTTCCGTTTGTGAAATATTGTCCACTTTTACCATTTCGGTCCGTCGATGTGTTGTCCATTTTGCTTTTTCCATATTTGGTAAATGGAGCCCACATATTCTACGAACGCATTACACTCACTATTATAAAACTAATTAATTTATAAATGTGTAACTCACATTCCACTAACGCATTTCAATCATTATTCTTCACATTTCTTAAAACCAACGAGTCAATTATGGACAATATTTTGCGGACGGAGAAAGAGTATGTCGTTTTTAGGATATAAATACGCTAAAAAATATTTAAATTAAAGTATATTCTTATAAAAAATAATTATTTGAAATATTTATCGTCGACCCGACATGACCCAACCCCACGATATCCCTGAATCCGCCAAATATCTTGGGATATTTTAATTTAATCCAATACAGTATGAAATACTCCAGTATGAAATACTCCCTCTGTCCCACAAAATATGTCACACTTTCCTTTTTAATTTGTCCCACAAAAGATGTCACATTTCCATTTTTGAAAAAAGTTCTCTCTCACATGAATATAAATATTATATTTTCTCTCTTTATTTAACACACAAAATAAAATTTCTTAAATTCCTGTGTCGTCCCACAAGTATGACATCTTTTGTGGGACAGAGAGAGTATAATAAAAACTGGCTTTCTTTAGTGATTATGCTTTCTCTTGCAATTGTTCTATTTTATTTGTTTGAGTAGCTAAATCTTTTAGAATTCTAGAATTTGGGAGTAATTGACTATAATTTTCTTTAGATTATTTTATCTAATAGATGTATCATGTTTTATTTTACGGGACTTTGAGAGATGATTAATAATGCATGATCGACTAGTGGTAAGCTTATGGTAACAGAGGCTAGTGATAACATGCAAACTTATATATTGTACAAACTTAAAATTCTTAAATTTAAAACTCTTCAACACAGCTTCAACACATTTTCAATACAATATCAACATAGTGTAAAATTTCAAGATTTTAATGTCAATACAGTATCAACACAATATCAACACAACATCAACCATTGACTAATGTTGAAATTTTGTTGACATTTTTCAGTTGATGCTTTTTTGTGATCTGTTGATATTTTTCAATGGTTCAGATCATAGTTTTGAGTTTGTACAATATTTAGAGTTTTTATTTGATGACATTCATGGTAACAGAATTGAGAGATTTTTAGACTTTGTTGAATCCAAAAGCTGGACGAACTTAAAATAAATTAAGCTTTTAAAAAGAATGTGAGTAATAGTCATTAGAAAAACTAATTATTTTTAATTTTGTAGAAAATAAGAAAGAAAAGAAAAGAAGTTGGGAGTGAGCATTTTCCGTTTCCCCGTGGCGCTCTTCAGCTTTTATCCGTTTCTCTATATATGAAGTTTAATCTTCAAATTGGGTATACTTTCATTCAGATTCAGCAACAGATTGATTGATTACACACCAAATTAATCTCTTTAGCATTGTTTATTGAAGAAAGAAGTGGAAGATGAGCAAGAGAAGGAATAAAGAGGAGGCTTCAAATTCAAGAGGAAGAAAGTCAGCGAGAAGAAACCCCAATCAAGAAGCAAACCCTATTATTCCAGCAGAGCAAGCTTTGTTATTCGAAAAGAAGCTTACATTTTCAGAAGCTACGGCCAACCAGTTGAAGATCACCGGAGCGCACAAAGCAACGCTGATGGCGTTTCTAACTGATGCAGAGAGAGAATTACTGGCGGGAGATGGAGGTCTCACGGTTGCGACCAGAATCGCAAATGCAGATGTTGAATATGAATTGGAATTAAAGAGAAATTCGATGACATATTTCAACCGATGGGGGCCGGTGGCGCGTGCGAGCCAATTCCACACTGGGGATTCAGTTCAGGGGTTTGGGTACCGCGCCAACGGCAAGTTCCGATTGAACATCAATATTATCAGAAAAAGAAACCGCGACAATCGAATTCGAGAAGCCCCAATTCCAATTGCAGCAAACCCTAATCCAGCAGCCCCAATTCCAGCGCAAGGTTTGTTATTCGAGAAGAAGGTTTCAGCTACAGATGCTACGCGCGACCAGTTGTCCATCACCGGAGCGCACAGAGAAACGTTGGTGGCGTTTCTGGCGGATCACGAGAGAAATTTGGCGGAAGGAATTGGTGTTGGTCTGCTGATTCCGACGACATATGGAGATGGAAATGGAGTTGAATATATATTGGAATTAAAGAAAAGCAAGAAAATGGTATATTTCAACGGATGGGGAGAGGTGGTGCGTGCAAACCAAGTCAACACCGGCGATTCAGTTCAAGGCTTTGGGTATCGCGGCGCCGCCGGTGAGTTCCGATTGCACCTCAATATTATCAAAAACTAGTCCCAAAATCATCATCTCAACCTCAATTTGTTGATGCTATATGAACAATCTCTTGTCAATTTCAAAGGGACATGCATGGATATACCTTTGTATTTTACTCTTTTTTTAATTTGATCAACAAATGCATTTTAAAGAATCTTCAACATTTTTTCTTTTGTTTCTTCCATCTTGAATTCTATTTAGCTTTATACTTTATGTTAATCAAATTTTAGTCTATTAAGAATTTGAAAAATATTGTGATGTAAAGGACAATTTATTAATCCAAATCAGTTTTATTTATTAATCCAAAACAGTTTTAATTTATTCCTAACCAGATTTTATTTCTAGCTACTCCATATTACCCCAATTCAAATAAAGACTCACATGTGAAATACTACGAATAAATGCAAATTCTTACAGAATGCAAAAATACACAACAATAAAATTTTTTACCAATCAGAGCTAGGTGATGAAATTGAAGGGGTGATCGCCTAGAAATTCACCCTCAAAATTCACCCAGCGATTTTTTGTTAGGGTTTCGTATATAGTGGATGCACAATGTCTAATGATGAATTCTAAATAAATGAATTAATGAATTCAAATGGAACCATGTTTGGGAAGGAAGACGAAAATGCTCCCACAATGGAGATTTGATAATTGAGTAATGAAATGCGTGAAATTAGATCCAGACCATTCAAACACTTGCACTTGCAAACTTGTTGAAGATTTAGGTCATTGAGTAATGAAATGCGTGAAATTCGATCTAGACCGTCAAACACTAATACTCCCTCCATTCCACGTTACTTGCACTTTTTATTTTAGGCCGTAAATTTAAGATTAATTTTTTAATGTAATTAAATTGGTATTTTAGGCGTGTAGTGACTTAATAAAGGAACACTTAATTAACACTAATATATTAATTTTAATTAAATATCTCCTAATTCTTAATTAAAATAGAAAATGGTGTACTTAGTTTGAGATGAGATAAAATAGAAGCAGTGGAAGTACAATAAATTATGCTCCCTCCATCCCAAATTAGTTATCGGATATTTTTGGCAAGAAATTTAGAAAGTTAATATTCAGCAATTAAACTAAATAGAGAATAATATCCGAGAGAATACAGTAAAAAGGGATTGAAGTTTTTAAGTTAGAAAAGAAAAAGATTATTAAACTATCTTGGGACAATATGAAAAAATTACGATTCAAGTAAGTTAGAATTTGTGAGTTTAGTAGTATTGGGTTAAGAGCATTGAAGTCAAAAAAGAGAAGCCCTAATCAAGATTGTTGAAGATTGTTTCTGATCCCATTTTTTATTAAATGGCAGTTATATTTCCACTCTCCGTAGCTTTATATTTGCAGTCGCGCTCTTTATTCAAATAAACTCTCTTCAATCACAAACACACCAATTCAATTAATCTGATTACTGAAGCAAGAATTGGAAGATGAGCAAGGGAAAACAAGTGATGGCAATGGGGGTTGATCAAGGCGAAGATGATGATGATCAGAATTTAAAAAGAAAGTCAAGAAGCCCTAATCAAGATTCACCAAAGAGGCTCAAGATTCAACAAGACCTCAACTTCAGCCCTAAACAACAAGAAGAAGAAGATTCAGATTCACCAAAGAGGCTGAAAATTCAACAAGACCTCAACCGCAGCCCTAAAGAAGAAGAAGAAGAAGAAGAAGAAGAAGCAGCTCCAAATCCAGAAGAATTGTTGTTCGAAAAGGTGCTGACAGAAAAGGATACTACGCAGTGGCGGATGTTGATCAAAGGAGGAGAGGATAGACGGAGGGTATTGCAGGCTTTGAGGGAAGATGAGGTCAACAAGGCGAGAGAGAAAGAGGGTCTCAGCGTTGCGACCACAGATGAATACACATTGATTTTGCGAATTGATTACTATATGACTCTCCAACACCAATGGAGTAACATCACCGACAAATACAAACCCAAGGTTGGGGATTCAGTTCAGGGTTTTGCCTCCCGCGACGCCGCTCATCACCTCCGTTTGCGTCTCCAATTTATCACTAACTAAATTTATTCATTTCCTTTTCTCATTAATCAAAACTTCCTATTTCCATATATGTTTTCTTTTCCCTAATCTATTTCATCATTAATTCATTGTGGTTTTCAATATTTACAATTACACGTTCTTCGATACATTCTGATTTCTGAGGGTTTAATTTTACTTTCTTTTAGCTAGCTTTATAATGTTCTATTAATCTTCAAGAATTATTCTTTTGTACAATTTTAAAGCAAACTTACAATTTTTTGCATTTTAGTCTGTCACAAGTTTTTATTCATTCTGTATTGATAATTATAAGAGTATATTAGAAACAATTCATTTAAGGTCCCTTTAATTGAGTAATATTATTCATTTATTTGGCTATTTAAAATTTTAGCTTTTTAGAGTGCATATAATGCCTAGTACGTAACGTACGTTTGTGCTCTTATTAATTTAATATCAATCTTGTAGCTATATTAAATGTTATTATAATTTAATGTGTAATTGATAAAGTAAGATAAAATGAGAACAATTACTTTAAATAATATAATGGATATTAGAGTTCAGCCAAATTGTCTACGTTTTCGAGCACCTTCTGCAGAGCCCGTTTATATTTAAATGGAGAAGGAATACAATATTTGAGGTACCTAACAAATGGGTGGGGGTTGGGGGTGGAGTTCCTTTTATAGGCAACTTAAACCCCCACCCACACACACACCAAGTTTTATCTCCCCACCGATGTGTGATTGGAAATATTTGACAAAAGTCAAATATTGTACTCCATTTGTAAGCAATATTCAACATGGGAAGTGATCAATTGCTAACTCATCATTTAATTGCTAACTACAACTAATTTAAGGCTATAGGATTTTAGAAAACATGTGGTCTACAATTTGCCACGTGTAATTTTCGTTTTTATTAATTAAATCGAAAAAGATAAAAAAAAACTTCAAATTAGGGTTTTGGATGAAAATATCAATATAGTGTTCGAAAATATCAACACAATGCTTTGAGAATGTCAACACAATGCTTTAAGAATGTTAACCCATTGCTTATATTGACATTCTACATGTATTGTATTGACATATTTTATATAGTATGTAGACATTTCTATTTGTACGAAAAAATTAAAAATTTTTGAATTTTTTTTCAAATTTTGACGTCGGAACATATGCATGTATGATATCGTTGGAATCCTTATGAAATTATCTTTAATTTGATATATATTATATGAATTTAAAGTTTTGGGATTTCTTTTAAAAAGTTAGTTATAACTAAACATGTATAGTTAATTGACATTAATACCCCTATTGATATTTTTTGGAATTAATCCTATGGCCTTATTGACGTTTTTCGTTGATCGTATTGACATTTAGGGATTAATGATCTAAGCCCTTAATTTGAATATCTAATGACTATTATTTAGTTGTAGTTAGCAATTAAATTATGAGTTAACAATATAACACTCCCCTATTCAACATGTATATTGATAGATTATGAATCTTTCTTCTATCTTTTAAAATTCAATCATAAAGTTTGAAGATACCAAATTAAATTTAATAATTAAGAAGCAAAAGAACATATAATCCTTGAAGATTTTTCAAAATACTTTTTATTTTCTGGTAGAATAGAACATATATAAACCTAAAAGAAAGTAAAATTTACAAAAGAATATACTCCAAGAACGTCTAAAATTATAGTATTCAATTTGACGGGTGAAAAACATAATCAAATATAATCTTGAGGCAAAAGAAGATGCATGATACTATAAAACGTAATATGGAAATAGGAAGTTTTATTGATGAGAAAATAAATGAATAATTAAATTAAGATGCAGATTTGGGAGAAATTAGCAAGACGATTTATTTTGTGATAAATTCGAGATGCAACGGAAGTGATAAATTCGGTGATATGATAATATAGTACTTAAGTAATTTGAATTTATATCTCGTTAATTAGCGTCTCCAGCGCAAACGAAGGAAAGAAGGGGGATTCAGTTCAGGGCATTGGCATCCGTTTGCACCTCAATATTATGATTCATCTTAATTATGTTTCTCAAATTCATCCGTTTGAAGAATCTCAATTTGTTGATGGTATAACAACAATCTCTTATCAATTTCAAGATCATACAAGGATATTAGTAAATAAACTCAAGTTTTCATTCAGAAACTATTTTGCTGTGTTCTAGAATTGATAAACAAATTAAGTGTGTTTAATTTTAATTAATTATGGACATGCATAGATATGTTCATTTGGACATTTTACTGTACTTTTTTTTTTAGTTTTATATCAACACTTCCATTTTATCAAAAAAGTTTATAACAAAAAATCTTCGAGATTTTTTCTTTTGTTTTTTGAATCTTTAATTTTATTTGGCATTATAAATTACGTAAATCAAATTTTAGTACGAGCGATATATTTACTCGGCCGTCAGCACTATTAAGAATTTATAAAAAAATTGTAATGTAAAGGACAATTTATTAATCCAAAATATTTCTATCTATTACTTCATCCCTCCGCCAATAAATATCTTATTTTTAGTAGTTCGAGTTTTAAAAAATTGTTTAACTGTGTAAAAAGAAAGTGATAGAAAAAGTTAGTAACAAGTAGGTCTTATTTTTTTATATTGATTTTATAATAAAATGTGAGTAGAGTGGATTAGTAGAATGTGGAAATTACTTGCCAAAAATGATAAAAATAATAGTATAAGATATTTATTAGCAGACGAAGGAAAAAAATTGAACATTTAATAAAGGTATATATATTACCCCGATTTAAACAAAGACTCATAAATATTTTTGTTTATCTTTATTATACATATAGACCTATTAGGATGCTACAACCATCCTATTGTATACTATATTAGTCTAATTTGCTACTGGATTAGAACTCAGCGATCATAATCTTACAAATTTTAACAAAATTATTCTTGTTTCCATCTTTCTCTTACTCGTTGCTACAAGAAATATATCAATATTGATACAAGATCAAAAAGGATTACGCACCGAAATTTCTTAGGGAGATTCATTTTTGTTGATTTTTTTCGTCAAAATATCATTAGAAAAGAAGAAACAACTCTATTAGACGAGACTTCAAAAGTTAAGGCAATTTGCCAATTTCTCGCTTCTTTTAATGTTAATTGAGAAGAGAAAAGGTAGATATTATAGAGTTAGTGCATTGTGAGATCCATGTCTAAAAATGGAAAGATTCTAAAATTTCTATTTTTAAGGAATGATTCAAAATATAAATAGTTGGTATTTTAAAAAAATGGTGGGAATAGTACTGATAGAGTGATAGGATATCAAATGTAGGCGAGTTGCCGAATTGTTGTAAAAACTCCAAACCTTAATTAATAATGTAACTGCATTAATATACAATTACTTATAAAGAAAAAAGAAAATAAAAGTAGTTAATCATAAGCTCATTTTCCCGTCACGCTTTTCTCCTATTATCCCTTTCTATATATATATATAGAGTAGTGATATGGGGAAAGTGCCCCTTAAGTATATAACTAGAAAACAAATCACAGCCACAAGATCAAGAAAATTAAGGGCTAGTTTTAACACATGAGATTTTCGAATTTGAAGGAGAAATCAATTCACTCTATCACAGATTTACTTCACTATACAAGGTGGGGGGTGTAAGACATTTCACTAAATTGAAAATTCATCTCCCACCATCACGTTTCCCTCGCCCCATCCATCGCGTCGTTCCATCCACCATCGCCCGCCCCATCCATCGTCGCCAATGGGCCCCTCCTCCTATGAACAATGAACCCAAAATGAGAAAGATTTTTCAAAATGTAAGTTTTTCCTATTCCGTTTTAGTTTTCTCATTTTTATTTAGATTTATTTTAATTTTTAAATTCAAACGGGAAATTTTTAATAAGGAGATACGGAGTTTATTATGGAACCCAAATTGAAAATAGATGTTGCCCCTTAAATTCTGTTAACTATTTTATGTTTTGGTGGGTTTGATCGCAAAAAAAGAAAAACAACAAGTAATGATCGTGAGAAAACTACTCTGTTTTCATTTAGTGAATTATTACATTATTAGAGTGAAGTGTTTTGATCTATCTTTTTGTCTTTTTTTTTTCATTGGTTTGAAGTTTTAAAAAAAAGGTAGGTTTTGTGATCCCAAAACTTTATTTTTTTTTTCCATTTTTGAAGTAAAACATGGTTATAGGAAGTATTCCGGGTTAAAGGAATTCGTGATCTATGCTTGTGTTTTGTTTTTCCTTTCGGGAAAAAAACATGGTTGAAAGATTCCTTTAAGGGTTCCTGATCTATCTTTGCCTTTTTTTTTCCATTTATTGGTAAAAAATGGTTAGGTGAAAATTCGGTGTTAAGGAAGTTCGGATCTATCTTCGCGTTTTTTCCCTTTAGGAAGTAAAACTGGGGAAAGGAAGATTAGTGTTAAGTGAATGTCTTGATCATCTTTTCGTTTTGTTTTTATTTGGGAAGAAAATGGTTAAGTAAGATTAGGGTTGAGGAAGGTCGGTTATCTTTGGCTTTGTTTTTTTCCCTTTTAGTGAAAACATGGTTAAATGAAGTATTCCAGGTTAGAGTGAAGTGTCGTGATCTATCTTGTAGTCTTTTTTTTCCTTTGTGAAGAAAACATGGGAGTGGTATTCCTGTTGATAAGGTTTGTCATTCATGCTTAAAGTCTTTGTTTTTTTTTGGGAAGAAAACTTGCTTTGAGGAAATATAGGGAGGAAGGTTATGGTTAGAGTGAAGTGTTCATTATGCTTAAAGTCTTTGTTTTTTCCCTTTGGGATAAAACTTGCTTGATGAAGATTCAGGTTAATGGGATAACATCCTCTTATATTGAAAAACAAATTCGAGATAGAAAAATAACTTTTGCGATGGAATCTGAATTAGCTATCATGAAATCGCATTTCGTTAAAATTAGCTCCATGAAAATTGATATAAAAGGGTCGTGAAATTAAAATTGACGATGGATAAATCCTCTTGCGAGAAAATTGATATAAAGGGGCAAAATCAACAATTAAGATGGGGAAAATTTAACTCGAGATGAATATTTTGCGAGATGTGATTGTTGAACATGAGTATTTTACTTTCCCGCAAAATCGAAAACAAGTTTTTCCCCCTATTTCCCCCAAATTTAAAATCGCGGTTTTTTTGGTGTAATCCTAATTTTGAGCCCAATTTTACTTTTCTTTTTTGGGAAATCGCAAGTTTTTCCCTCATTTCCATCGATAATTTGAGAATCGAGCTTTCGGTTACTTGGGTTTTGAAGTATGAGCACTATATGTAAAACACGGGATTATCCCCGTGGGTCAGCCTCGGATGGAAAAGAACATTCTCAAGAGGTTGGGGGCGGGGGAGAAGCGTGCTGCCGGAAATGTTGAACCCGGGGGGAACATTTCAAAAGGGTCGGTGGGGAAAGGACGCTTTGCCCAAAAGGATGATTTTCCGGAAAATCGGGAAATTGCGGGAAACTTCCATGAATATGGTTTCCAAAAATCCCTTTTTTTAATTTTTTTTAATTAAAATATGTAAAAATAGTTAAGCCTAAATTAATTTTTAAATAGAAGATAGGGCGAGATTTGTTCTCAGTTATCTTCTTAGTTAAAAATTGATTCCTCTATATTTATATTTTTTATATATATGAAGGTTAATCTTCAAAATTATCTTAGCAGTCAGTTGAGGATCACCGGAAAGCACAGAGACAAGTTGATGGCGTTTCTAACTGACGCAGAGAGAGAAATAGGCGGAAAATGATGGTGCTCTAATGGTTGGGACGCCAGTTGGAAATGGAAATGAAGTTGATTATGCATTGGAATTAAAGAGAAACAAGAAAACAATTTTCAACGGATGGGCGGAGGTGGCGCGTGCAAACCGAGTCAGCACCGGGGATTCAGTTCAAGGCTTTGGGTCTCGCGTCGCCGGTGAGTTCCGATTGCGCCTCAATATTGTCAAAAAGTAGTACAAACTGTTTCTCATACTCATTACTTTGCCATTTTGTTGATGCTATGCTATGACTAGAATCCCTTATTCATAAATGATCATCTGTTTCCCCCTATCTATATGGGTTTAATTTGTGGATGCTTTACTATCAATTTCAAGATCAAGAAGTAGTAGTAAATAAACTCAAACAGCAACTCGATTTTCTTTCAGAAACTAATTAATTTGGGACTTGCTATTTTGCTGTGTTCTCGATATGATAAAAAAAATCGTTTCATTTTAGTTAGGGGCATGCATGGATATATTTCTATTTTATCAAAATAGGCATTTTGAAGAGTTTTCGAGATTTTTTTTTAACTTGAATCTTAAATTTTACTCCATTTGGCATTATACATTATGTCAATCAAATTTTAGTAATTAAGAGCGAAATATTTACTCAGCACTACTAAGAATTTGTAAGAGTACTATCTATTAATCCAAAATACTTTTAGCTATTATATATTACCCCGATTCAAATAAATTAAAGACTCATAAATTTTATTTATTTATTTATTTATTTATTATTATACATATAGATCACCTATTACGATGTTAATTAAAATCATAGAATATATAATTTGCTATTGGATTAGAATTTCAATAGTCACGACGATGATCTTACGAATTTCAGAAAAAAATTTATTCGTCTTTCCATCTTTCTTTTACTTGTTGCTATAAAAAAATATGAATTCATTACAAGATTGAAAAAGATTTTGCACTGAAATTTCTTAGGGTGCTTCATTTGTGTTGTTTTATTTTTATTTTATCGAAATATCATTGGAAAACTAAGAAGTGTAACATCTCGGAATTTAGAACCCTAATTTTAGAGCCCTAGAATTTATTATTGATGACGTGGAGTCGAGAATGCATTTATTTCACGTGATGCTATGGCCGAGTTGAGTCTAGGGTTTGCGTTGAAAGTTTGAAAAGTCAAACTTATTGATTTTATGATGTATCATGTGATTTATTAAATTATGAGATTATGTGGTAAATTAATTGTCTAAGGGTGAGTGAGAATATTAGGGATAATTTCCATAAATGCTAGCCACTTAATTTTCATGATTTTCGACCCCCCCCTTATTTTTTGGAGAAAGAATTCTATTTTTCCGGATTTAATTTAATTCTTGGGATATTTATCCAAATTAAATCCAAGACCCAATTATTCCCTTATTTTTAAAGAGGAAAAATCGAGCCCCTTGTTGCCTAGGTGATTTTCGAAAATCACCTATTGTGGGAAGGAAAGAGTTATTTTATTTTAGTTAATCCCTTATTTGATTTCCTTCCATACCTAGAATTTAAATATTCTACCAAATCTTTCCATACCTCAAGAGATCTTGCCTTACCTTATTTTAGTTAATATTCAAAAATCCATACCTTATTTAAGAAGGCAAATACACTCCTCTTGTGACTCAAGATTTGGAGAATTCTTATTTTTATTTTGCTCCGTGATATTTTATTCTACTCCGTGAAATATACCAAAACAAAGTCTTGGCTATTTTAGAAGCCTAATTTTCGAAAACTAGGAGATTTGCCCTAAGATTTATTTTTGTTACTTCTTCTTCCCTACTTCACAATATTTTTTTTATTTGATTGTGGAGAATAGAATCTTACCAAATATTCTAAAGATCTTTTTGGAGCTCTATAAATAAGAGCCAAAACCCCTAACCTTAGCCCCCATATTTTCGCCCCCTACCCCATAATTTTCGCCCCCTCTCATCTTCTATTCTCTCTCAATTTTCTTCTACTTTACTCCATTAATCCTTCATCCGTTGAGAAGAAATCGAAGTTTGATCCAAGAATTTTTGAAGAAAAGAGTCTAATACTTATTTTCTACCGTTCGTTTTCTCTCTTAAGGTATTTTTATATTCATGTAACAGCCCGACATTTCTAGGGTATAATAAATGCGGCGACTGCTACTTAGGCGAACTTAAATACAACAAGAACAGAGACTAGGGTTTCATTTAAAGAGATTTGACCCTAGCATTTAATGAAGTATCAAAGCAAAAGTCAACGGCTAACTCACGAGAATCAAGACTTAATAGATTAGGCTCAAAAGTCAAAGGTTTAGCATAATTCCAACAAAACGCAATAATTCCCCTCATTCCAAAACAAAGAATTAAGTTCGCCATAACCAAAGATAACAAGTTCAAAAATATTCAGCGGAAGCATATCAAGAGAAAGCGGAGCCATGTATGAAGACACGACTACACTTATAGTTTCAAACATCCATTTTATTCGAATCAATCTTCTCAACACCACCGACCGCCCATCGCCGCTCAACTTGCACATAGGGAAAACACATGCGGGTGAGTATTTTAAACATACTCAGTGGACTCATGCCAAAATATTTTATAGTTATGCCACCCTTACCATAGTGAACTCGAGGTTTTGCATTTATTTAAAGATAAGCATCGAGTATCAACATCATAAATTTGTACACATAGAAAGAGAGTTTAGAATGGCCCACCTCGATTTCTTTCGAGTTCAACAAATCACCCTTCTTCTTGATATCCCATAGGAAACCTTATTTAGCACCTTTAGTTAGCTATTTTCAAATAAGTCTCAAATCATGGATTAAAATTATGCATGATCTCACGTTCCCTTTTCCCTTGATTATTTCCAAAATCAACAATCAAAATCAAAATAGTTATCCTCTCGTTTATTCACACAACAACTCAGTTATCATCAAATCGTGTCACGCATGAGTGCTTCCCACCGCCTGTGTACATGTGGCACAAACACACACATGTACCGCTGATTAATTTCCCCTTCACTCGTTCTAAATGCATGTGGACTCGAAACACCGATTAATCGGTGGGAAGAAAAGATTAATAATAGAAGTACATTTTCTTTTTAAAAACAAACGGTAGAAACAAGTAGAATCTTGATTCTTCGAGTAAGATTCTTGAATTGCAGCTTCAATTCTTCTTCAAAAGATGAAGAATTAATGGAGAAAGTATAAGAAAAATTTGAGAGAGTGGGGAGAAAGAGAGAGACCGAAAATTTGGAGGAGTGGGCGACGGTTTTTTTGATGCTAGGGTTTTGATTCTCCCTCTTATATTTATAGAGTGCAAGATATACTCCAATAATTAAATAAATCAAGATTTGGAGAGGATTTGGTGGAAGAAGTGGCGTTACAATGGTTGAGAGAAAAGGGGATTTCGAAATTTAGGCTATTTAATTAGCCTATGATTTAATTTGAATATTTCACGGAGTAGAATAAAATATCACGGAGCAAGAAAATAATAAATATTACTCCCCAATTAAAGTCAAAAGTGGCGTGTAGTTTAGGGTCTTAGATTTGGCAAGATATGCTAGGATATTTGAATTTAATTATGGAAGAGAATCAATGATGTGAATCCATGTATTTTGTGATCCATTTCCACATAGGATTTACCCAATTATGCTCCTATTAAATTCTCACTCATCCCTTAGGATAATATTTCACCACAATTATTCTTTCTCCCCACATTAAAATATCCACATATTCGGATTTCACCTCCACTTCACATTTTCCAACGACTTTGACCATTCCACGGCCACGTCATATTTCCACAATATTGACTATTCAATAGTCACGTCACATATTCAACAAGTTTGCTATTCAACTCAATTTCAACCCATATCGCAATTAGGTCACAAAGAACATTGCATTTTATCACTCATCATTTAATTCCACATATCATAGCATTAAAAGCATTTAATGCAAAATTTTTATATCTTGAAAATTAGGGTTCGAAAAAGCGGGATGTTACATCCTACCACCCTTAAAGAAATTTCGTCCCGAAATTTGGTACCTTCATGGGAAAAGTTCCGGGTACAGTTCCATCATCTTATCCTCGAGCTCCCACGTGGCTTCCTCATATTCGTGGTTTCTCCAAAGTACTTTCACGCTAGCAATAGATTTGTTCCTCAAGATTTGAACTTACGGTCCAAAATCATGCAGTCGTTCTGTGGTCAAATCCGGTTCAAAGTAACTTCTCGTAATGAATCACGCGTGTTTTGGGTCATTGCGTACTTTCCTGGCACGACTATATGGAAAGCGTTGTGTACGTTGCCAAGATTTGGCAGTAGCGCTAATCGGCCAGGCTCTTGGTCTACTCCCTTGAGAATTTCATAAGGCCGATAAAACGTGTTTCAACTTTCCCTTAACACCATGTTATCCCACTGGCAGGATACCTTGAGAAAAACCTTATCACACCGACTTAGAGTACCGTCGTTAGTGAGTTTTATCTATTCATTATGACTTTGTCTATCTTGGGCTTCCCTTCATTCTCACACGGATTTGTCGAACAATTTTCAATCATCCTCGACTGCATCGGGTCGAATACCCTTCGCTCACCAACTTCATCGATTAGGCGGTGATCTACACTTTTTCCATATAAGGCTTCATATGGCGCCATGTTAATCGTTGCTTGGAAACTGTTGTTGTAAGCGAATTCGATCAAAGGTAGTGCGGTCTCCCGACTTCCGCCTCGGTCGAGCACCACGACTCTTAGCATATCCTCGAGAGTTTGTATCGTCCTCTCAGTTGTCCATCGGAGCTGTGGGTGAAACAGCTGTGCTAAAGTTCAATCGTGTTCCAAGCTCGCGTTGTAGACTAATCCAAAATTTTGGTGAACTTCGGTCACGATCGAGACGTAATCGTCAACGCTGGGACTCCACTCACAATCGCACACGATTTCTCTTATGTAGATCTGCGCTAATGCATGTCCGATCCATGAGTTATGGAATTGGTGAGGAAATGCGCACATTTGGTGAGTCGATCTACTGATCACCCAAATGGCGGTGTTTATGCAGAGAGTCTTTGTGAGGCGTCAATCCATGGTGATGTGCTCCCACTTCCGCCGGGTATTTCCAACGGTTATAATTTTCCATAAAAAATTCGTTGATGTAAGCCTTCACCTCATGATGTTGACGCGCTCCTGTATCTCGATATCTTCCTTCATGCCATTCCACCAAATGACTTCTTCAAGTCTTGTTTATCTTCGTCTTCCCGGTGAAGAGCGGTGTATGGAATCTCATGAGCTTCCTCATGATCTCATTCTCCAGTTCCTCGTTGTCGGAACGCATAGTCTTCCTTAAAGATGAGGGCATTGTCGGACTCCTCCACTAAACTTCCCGATTTGCCTGTTCTTACTTCCCACTCGAATTTCTTCGTTTCGCATCCATTCGTTGCTGCAGCCAGTTGTCGTTTCAAATCTTGGTTCCACCACTAAGGTGGCGGTCGTCTTTCCACCGTTTCAGATGCCCTTATCTCAATTTACTAAACTCTCATCATCAAACATTCCTCTTCCGTCGGGAAAGCTAGTTGCGAATGATCCTTTCGGCTCAAAGCATACGCTTACCACATTTGCTTTTGTATCGGGGTGGTATTGATACCACATCGTAGTCCTTCACTAGTTGAGCCATCTTCGTTGTCTCATGTTCAAGTCCTTTTGCTGAAAATGTTTCAAGCTCTTGTGGTCCGTAAAGATTTCATCGAACTCCGTAGAATGATGCCTCCAAATCTCTTTAGGTATTC
Source organism: Salvia hispanica (assembly GCF_023119035.1). Classification (NCBI taxonomy): domain Eukaryota; kingdom Viridiplantae; phylum Streptophyta; class Magnoliopsida; order Lamiales; family Lamiaceae; genus Salvia; species Salvia hispanica. The sequence continues at coordinate 31,430,576 of NC_062968.1, read as the reverse complement.
CCTTTGCTACTAATTTAAATACCGTGTGTTGGTAATTCTTGTGGAGATGAGTAAGTGATGCGTAGGCGATCAACTTGTTGTTTTACCAACACGCATCCCAGGTCCAACCGAAGCATCGGTGTAGACTTCACGTGGATTCCTCCGGATGCAGCATGACTAAAGCTGGCAGTTGTGACTCTCCTTTAAAGGTTGAAAGCTTGCTTCACACTGCGGGGTCAATTCACCTTGACTCCCTTCTTGAGTTGTTGCGTCATTGGTCTCGCTATCTTGGAGAACCCTTCTAAACCTTGACGATGCTCCTACCAAGCCTGGGAAACTCCGAATCTCGTTTTGGGGTTGATGGTGACTTCCACCATTGTTGCACGGCAAACTTTGTGAGGTCGCTCTGATTTCTTGCCGATCTGATGTGTCCAAGAGAGTTTGCACTTCTTTCGGCCAAAATTCCACACTTGCTAATTTGAGCGTATAGCTCTCGTTCTCAAAGTCTCTAAGCGGTCGTAGGTAATACTCGTGCTCTTTCTCGTTCTTGGTGAGCTAAACGTCATCAATAAATACTAAAGACGAATTTATCCAGAAATGGATGAACATCCGATTCATCAAATCCATGAATACCGATGGGGCATTCGTTAGGCCGAAGGCATTACAACAAACTCGTAGTGTCCATATCTTGTGGCGGGTCTTGGTATGTCCTCCCTTCGAACTCTTAGTTATTTTCGGACCCCCAATCCATCTTAAAAATTCCGGAAGTTGATCGAAGGTCATCGATCTCCGGGGGATCTTTTTTTAAGGGGTAATTTGTTTAATTCTCCATAGTCGATGCACATCCTCACGATCCATCCTTCTTTTTTAGGGTCGGTGCCCCAGGTAAAAATTGGGCCCTCAAAACCGGGGTCCAGGCTCTTGAAGTTTATCTTGAGTTCCTCCCCAGGCGTCATTCGATACGGTGCCTTAGACACGGTCCTTTTTGGTTCGAGGTGTTGTGAACTCCAATTGCCCATCCCGGGCGTCCTTCAAAAAAACATGGAAATTCTCGCCCAGCGCGTTTTCCCTTTTCTCCTTTCCTCTTCCCCTCCGTGGAATAGACAAAAATGTGCGGGACGTCCTTTCTTCACATCGCGGTAGCTTACAACGCAAAGATTATAGAGGTTCGTCGGTTCCGAGATTATGGTATATGGTGGGTTCCTTTCGGGCCCAAAAGATATTTTCTTCCCCAACGAATTTGCAAAATTTGTAGTCAAACCCTTTGATGCACTTTTTTTTGCCTATAAATACCCGCAAGTACGGTAGGTATAGTATGCAAAAAAGGGTTTGTCGGGGATCAACACGGGGGGAAAATGTAAAAAAGTGTATCTTCTACTAGAACTCAATTCTATCGGGGAAACAAGAATTTTTGGAAACTTTTGAAACAAAATATTAAAAACGAAACAACTAAATGCAAGCAAATCACGGGGAGAAAAAAAGGGGAAAAAAGGGGGAAATTCCGGGTGTGTTTCACTTTTTTGGTTATAAAATTTAAAAATACAATCCACCTGGTTAATACTTTGAAAGGATGAGTCACCCAGCATATATGCGATACAAACGTTGATTCTAACTTAGGGTTTCAATCTAACACGTAACTCCAAAAAACTCCTAAGACCCTTGAAAAATCCTCACCCAATTAACGGGGCCCTTTTAAAGGAAGCTAACGTAGTGTCATAAATGGATCTAACTCCTAGAACTCCCCCTTGTTAGAAGCAAGTTGTATTGAATCATACATTTTGTCACTCTTTTGAAGCATCATGATTAACTTGGGGAAAAAACAAAGTAAAAAAAAGGGTATTAAATAGAAAACGGTTTTATAACCAAAATTCTCTTTAACATTTTAGAATCCTATGAGTTTAGTTTCACAAAAAATTAAAAAA
>NC_062968.1:31410796-31428575 GCF_023119035.1 Salvia hispanica | reverse complement strand
TGTTCATCACAGGTAATGTTTCTCTGTTCTTCTTTTCCATGGCTTCTCGGGCTGCTCTCTCCGCATCTCTCTCATCCATCAGCAACTTCACCATCTCCTGCAGCTTCTCAATATCTGTTCGGTCACCCATTATTCCTGATCCTTTTTCACTTCTTATTATTCTACGAGTTCTTTCAAGTTCTAAATCAAGCGGCTCTAAGATGTACTTCCCAGAACGCGTTCGCATACAAAACCGGCAAGACTCGAAAACAAAAAAAAACAAATTAAACTAAAAAAAAAAATTAAAACAGAAAGCAATAAAAATCCAAAGTAGTAAAATTATCCGTTTGAAGATATCACTCCAAAGTGAATTGTCTTCCCCGGCAACGGCGCCAAAAACATGATGCACTCTTTATTTGCACTATAAATACCTGCAAGTATACAGAGTAGGTATAGTATAGCAAAAGGTTAGTACCGGGTATCGAATACGGGGAAGATGTACACAAAGTGTCTATCTTCTACTAGAACTCAATTACTATCTGGAGAAACAAGAATTGTTGGAAACTTTTTGAAAACAGTAAATATTAAAAACAACAAACAATTAAATGCAAGCAAATCACGGAGAGAAAAGTATAGAGATAAGGGGAATTCCAGGGATGTGCTTTCGCTTTTATGGTTATACAAATTCCAAACTACAATACCCTAGCACAGTTAATACTTTGAAAGGACGAGTCACCTAGCTTATGCTCATACGATACAAACGTTGATTACTAACATTAGGGTTGTCAATCCTAACACGTAACTCCAAAAAGCTCCTAAGACCCTTGAAAAGTCCTCACTCTCAATTAACAGTGTCGTTTTAAAGGAAACTAACTATAGTGTCTACTAAGTGGATCTAACTCGCTAGAACTCTGTCACAGTTATGAAGCAAGTTGTATTGAATCATACATAATTGTGTCACTCAATTATGAAGCATCATGATTAACTTAGGGAAGAAACAAAGTAAAAACAAAACGGATATTAAATAGAAAACGGAATTGTATAACCAAAGTTGCTACTAACACATCCCTAGAATCCTATGAGTTTAGTTACACATGACTGAATAAACTAAAAACATAGATTGAAGAGAAAGCAATGTGTTCTTGTTATGTGTCCAAAAAAAAAACCCTTTTGATGAAGCTTGAGGTCCTATTTATAGGGGAAGATTATTCCTCATCATAAAAGGAAAAGATCTTCAAAATTTGGTAAATCTTGGAGCAAATCTAGGGCTGGTCGGATTCGCCGCCTTTCTCCGGCGGGCCGCCGCACCTTGGCCAGCGGTCGCCGCGTTGGAGTCCAGAGACTCTGACCCTTCGGGCCGGGCGGAGCCTTTAAATGCGATCCTCTTCTCAGAGCGGGCCGCTGGCGGCCTCCTGTACACCGCCAGGCGGTGGCTTCCCAGTCTTAGAGACCTGAGGTTGCGCCGCTGGCGGCCGGTTCCACGCCGCCGGGCGGCCTCTATGAAGCATCATGATTAACTTAGGGAAGAAACAAAGTAAAAACAAAACGGATATTAAATAGAAAACGGAATTGTATAACCAAAGTTGCTACTAACACATCCCTAGAATCCTATGAGTTTAGTTACACATAATTGAATAAACTAAAAACATAGATTGAAGGGAAAACAATTTGAACATAAAACTAAAGCAAATAAAACCCGTGGGTTGAATCCTTGTCGTTCTTGATGTTCTTGAAATCCTTCTCCAACTCCTTGCACCAATGAAGTACTCTAGGTCTTGATCTCTATGAAGTATTTTTGTTGTGTGTCGGAAAAAAACTCACTTTTTGTGATGAAGCTTGAGGTCTGACTATAGGGGAAGATTATTCCTCATCATAAAAGGAAAAGATCTTCAAAATTTGGTAAATCTTTGGAGCAAATCTAGGGCTAAATCGGATTCGCCGCTTTTCTCCGGCGGGCCGGGCCGCACCTTGGCCGTGCCGTCGCCGCGTTGGAGTCCAGAGACTTGACCTTTCGGTGGCGATTCTCACAAAACACGTCAAAATACCAAAATGTATAGAATATGCAAATAATGGACATGTAGAGTGATTTTGATAACAAAAACGGACCAAATAATGGCCTTAAAACAGTGCAAAATCCGGGCGTATCACCATTCCATCCCTAAGATTATATCGATATCCTCCATCGTCATAACTTGCATATCGTGAGCGACTAACTTAAGTTCTCCCATAACAATTTCTACGTTCGAGCATGTTCGAGAGATTTCTATCGTCCCACCCACTGGTGAAGACACCATCATCTTATCGATAAACAATTATCACGTTAATAGTCATGCCTTGATCATAAGCTATTCGCACACATATTTCCTTTCTCAAGAGATTATTGTTTAAGTTCGATCTTCTAGCAGCGTGTGACAGGTAGTTCGTTGTTGCAGATGATCTAACGTCTCGTTTATTGGTTATGTCGACGCTTTTAGTTGGTGTAAAAATTTCCGCGCGTGATTCGAAAGCACCATTCTAACATTTCCTTGAGTCTAGTATCAATAATTCGAAAATTGATCAAACAGTCTTACTTGGATAGAAATTGATTTCAACTAAAAAAAAAAAAAACACCACCAAAATGTCTTTCATCGGAAGGCTCCAAACTTAATCAAGGAAACAAGAATAATATTTCTAGCTCGACACTTTCAAATCTCATCATTGACAATTGGTTTGAAACAAAGCAAGGACTAAGTTCCATTGAACTTAACTCGTCCATTCTGAGAATTTAAATGGTTTTAGAGGGATCAAGTAAAACCCATAGAGCTTGAGAATTTACTTCTGACGAGAGTTCGAAAGAACATGAGGTAGGTCATGAAAACAGGATGAAACTACCATAAATCTCAAATTCCATATCAGACTGCCCGATCAAAATTTGCAAAAATTCCGGACAGCAATGAATGATATCGTTCAAACATGTCAAAGCCTAAAATAATCAGTCGCGGCAGAATTTAGAACATAGACAAATGTCATGAAGTAGCACTATCAATGGTTCAATGACATCATGTTATTTAAAAATGAAATCACATCAATGGATTCACGGGTTTGTTGAGGGCAACTCAAAGTGATTGGAACTTTTCAGAAAATTAACACGATCAAACCCGTTAACGAAGAAGAGAACATCATAGCCTCAACTTGGTGTTGGCGAAAGAAAAATCATTGAGCTACAAAGAATTTCACTTCTGCAAGAACGAACTGGCGAAATGAAGAGGTGAACAAAATTCCAAGTAGAATATTCCATCATTTGAATAAATCAGGTCTGGAGATGTGATCATACTAAAGGTCATAACTGCAAACAACTTTAGGATCAAAGTTCAATGACGGAGGCTCATAAAATCAAATATCGTCCTTATGAATGACGAATTAAAGAAGACTACTCAATCCAGATGTCCAAAGTTACAAGGGCAAACACCAAATTTTCAAGCCAAGTGAGTCATGACTCGTTATAGGAAAAGAAATAATGGATATCACTTGCAAGTTGTGAATCAACCAAGGCGTTTAAATAGACAATGGCTCACGGTTATTCAAAACGTCCCGAAAAGAACTTAGGATCCAAGTAAGTACTGTTGATTTAAAAAAAATCGGTCATTCAAGCTACGAAGGTCGCACTCTCTCGCACATTTTTCGCGAGCATGAACATGGTAACATCGTTCTATGAAACCGTGGATTCCAAATTGAGATTCATCGTATCATCGAAATTAATAACTATTTTTGATGGTCGCATCTTCAAAGTCTTCTTCTTGCCATGCCACATGGTCATTTTCGATTGCCATTATACACGCGATCTTAATGTGTCATAAACGTCGTCGTATTTGTGTCGCGTTGCCACTTTGGCAGGGTATGCAAGACCGCATAGTTTTATTAGCTCTTAGGTATGATCTCACCATTGTAAGGATACACCAAGTTCAACATATATATATTTTCGTTGGTTTTGTCACTCAGGAAAGTGATATTGCAGTTTTCATCTTGCAACTGAGTTCTAGCACGTTCAGTCTGGCCTACCTCTTAGGCACTCTATAATTTCAAGCATAGCTTGAAGTCTCACACTTCAACGTATATTCGATCATTACCTAACTCAAGCTCCATATGGCTTCTACGTTCGCCACAGAGTTCACAAATTTCACATTTCACTCTCGTAGTGATTCTATACGATACCTTGTACTTCATTGGTCATAGATTATCACCACATGAAACTTCATTCATATATTGCACAATCAAACATGTTTGTCATATAACCCATTTGGTGTTTCATAACAAGCATCGTAAATCGATATATGTGAATAGCAACACTCAGTCAATCAATCATTCATGGAATCGCATTTCATAAATCATGCAGTTCATGCGCATCTACATCACAATCACAACTCGCAACCACACGCGTATCATGCTTTGCCTTTCACAGTTTCATAGTCATGAAATTTCAACCACATAGGCACAAAGTTTTGTCGTTCATGGAAGCAACATGTATTTCCTTCAAGTTAATTCTTTAGTTTCGCAGAAGTGATAACAAATCTCAACATCAACCAATACAAGTTCACAATCATACTTCAATATCCATCACATTCAACGCATTCATGCCTCATTGTTAAAAACAATTTGTATATTCTCATAATGTCTCCCATTTCATATCTTCACAACATTTTCCAAAAGCCATAGTATTTACTTCACATTTCCCATAGGTGTTGTTTCACATACAATCAAGAAATCACAGTCATATAGGATTTCATTCATCCAAGCACATAGAAGTCTAACACGTATTCGCCGATTTTCTTTATCGAGTAAAATACAAGTTCACTTGCACAACATCATTCATCATTCTTGGCATAATCGCACTTAGCAATTTCATATCCATGCATATACATCATTTCACACTCCCAAGCAATATTTTTCAAAGACGTCATATTAACTTCGATTACCATTGAAATATTTTCATTTTCACCAGAGTAATATTCCCATCGCAATTTCCAACATCTCACAATTCAAATCAATACTCATAGATGTCGTTCATCACGAAAATCACAAATCATATAGAATCTCATTTATTCGATTCGTAGCGATCTTGGTCGCAAATCACTTGCATAACAACATTCATCTTTTATTTTTGCATAATCACAGTTAGCAATTTCAATTGCATGCATAATCATCATTTCATACTCCAACACAAATTTCCAAATATCACAACGACTTCCCTTCGCTTCATCTTTCAACATTTCATGATTCAAATCAATATTCAAAGATACGGGTTACCTCATTCTTCGTGGTTGAGCGGAGACGAGTCGTGGTGTTGAGTCTTCAACAATTATTATTTAATCAATTCCCACAAATTTCAGATTTTAAGACAACAAGACTCTTGGGTCCAGAGCGGAAAGAAACTGAGGCTCTGATACCAACTGTAACAGCCCGACATTTCTAGGGTATAATAAATGCGGCGACTGCTACTTAGGCGAACTTAAATACAACAAGAACAGAGACTAGGGTTTCATTTAAAGAGATTTGACCCTAGCATTTAATGAAGTATCAAGGCAAAAGTCAACGGCTAACTCACGAGAATCAAGACTTAATAGATTAGGCTCAAAAGTCAAAGGCTTAGCATAATTCCAACAAAACGCAATAATTCCCCTCATTCCAAAACAAAGAATTAAGTTCGCCATAACCAAAGATAACAAGTTCAAAAATATTCAGCGGAAGCATATCAAGAGAAAGCGGAGCCATGTATGAAGACACGACTACACTTATAGTTTCAAACATCCATTTTATTCGAATCAATCTTCTCAACACCACCGACCGCCCATCGCCGCTCAACCTGCACATAGGGAAAACACATGCAGGGCTGAGTATTTTAAACATACTCAGTGGACTCATGCCAAAATATTTTATAGTTATGCCACCCTTACCATAGTGAACTCGAGGTTTTGCATTTATTTAAAGATAAGCATCGAGTATCACAAAAATATATCATGGACTGGCCAGTCAAATAATACCTCCCATTTTCTCATCAATCATCATTTCATAGTGCGACGAAAGTGTGGCCACACTATTCGCCCACGAGACCGGCCGACTAGCAAGGACGGCTCCCGATCCCACCGTGTACACTAGCCTGATAGGGTTTGCGGCCCTACTCAGACCCGAATTCGTTTAATCATAGCCACTGTAGCCTAATGGAGCGTACTCACAATCTAGGCATCAGGCACACACAATATCCAAAATAATTTATAGGCATGGCATAACAGTTCAATCCACCCTTATTTCTCCAACATCATAAATTTGCACATAGAAGAGAGTTTAGAATAAAGCCCACCTCGATTTCTTTCGAGTTCAACAAAAATGCACTTCTTCTTGATATCCCACCGGGAACGCGAACTATCACCTTTAGTTCATATTTTTCAAATAAGTCTCAAATCATGGATTAAAATTATGCATGATCTCACGTTTCCCTTTTCCCTTCGATTATTTCCAAAATCAACAATCAAAATCAAAGTACGATTATCCTATCGTTTTTATTCACACAACAACTCCAGATTTATCATCAAATCGTGTCACGCATGAGTGCTTCCCACACACAACACACGCACACACACAAACACACACATGTGCACGCCTACCGATTAATTTCCCCTTCACTCGTTCTAAATGCATGTGGACTCAGAAACACCGATTAATCGGTAGAGGAAGAAAAGATTAATAATAGAAGTACATTTTCTTGCAAAAACAAACGGTAGAAACAAGTAGAATCTTGATTCTTCAATGAATTCTTGAATTGCAGCTTCAATTCTTCTTCAAAAGATGAAGAATTAATGGAGAAAGTATAAGAAAAATTTGAGAGAGTGGGGAGAAAGAGAGAGACCGAAAATTTGGAGGAGTGGGCGACGGTTTTTTTGATGCTAGGGTTTTGATTCTCCCTCTTATATTTATAGAGTGCAAGATATACTCCAATAATTAAATAAATCAAGATTTGGAGAGGATTTGGTGGAAGAAGTGGCGTTACAATGGTTGAGAGAAAAGGGGATTTCGAAATTTAGGCTATTTAATTAGCCTATGATTTAATTTGAATATTTCACGGAGTAGAATAAAATATCACGGAGCAAGAAAATAATAAATATTACTCCCCAATTAAAGTCAAAAGTGGCGTGTAGTTTAGGGTCTTAGATTTGGCAAGATATGCTAGGATATTTGAATTTAATTATGGAAGAGAATCAATGATGTGAATCCATGTATTTTGTGATCCATTTCCCAAGGATTTACCCAATTTGTAGGTGATTGATCTAATATTTTTGTGAAGTAGATTTTCTATTGTGTCAATAATGGCAACCCAACAACAAATAAGGAAACTAAGATGAACAAAGAAGGAAATAACATTGGATAGGGTGGAAATTGGGATACATAGTCATTGATGAAGCAAGCTAAGGCACTTACAACATAACTAACATGCATCCATGGCTAGATCTTCAAGGGAACCACAAACCTCAAAGCATACCTCTACTTGATCCATGCTTGAACTAGCAATTGATGGAAATCCCATGCTTGAACTAGCAATTGATGGATTCAAGCAACCTAAATCTAGGAATTGGATAGAAACCCTCTCCAAGAGGAAACAAAGCTCTCAAGCATCTAATTTCATCAAAGTCTAAGGAAAAGAAATGACATCAAGAGGTATTTATACTATGGGTCCAAAAATAGAAAGTTGGCCCACAAAATCTAAAAAAACGGCATAATCGCCCGGTCGGGCGTTTTTCACATGCCAAAATGCCCGGCCCGGGCGTTTTCCCTGTCCCCGGGCGTTTTGCACAGTAAAAAACGCCCGGCCGGGCGTTTTTCCCGAAGCTCCCGGCCTTCTCTGCGCGACTTCCGTAAAACCGCCATAACTCCCTCATTCGGACTCCGATTGGGATGTGCAAGATACCCACGCGAAGCCGTTTTCAAGACGAAGACAATGGTTGCAGTTTCATAGCTTTCGGATATCATCTATATAGGACGGTTTTCGGTTGAATCCAGCTGTAGCTGAAATCCTCGATGCACGGCCTCCATGATCGTATCATCCTCCCCTTCTTGGAAAGGATTTGTCCTCAAATCTGAGCCTTCTCTATTCCTTGCACCCTCGGGAGGCCCTCTAGCTTTATTGGATCCTTGGCATGTCTTCTCTTTCATCCTTGGGCCCCAATCAACCCATGGTTCACGCCGAAGGGAGGACCCTTGACGTCGAGCACCCGTGGTCATATCAATCAATAAGGGATCAAATAATATAATAAAATAATCCCTTCTCCCATAATAAGGGAATTTCGAAAATCCCTCTAGGCCAATTATAGGTTTCGAAATTTTCATCAATTAAAATAGGAATAATCGGACTTTGGATTTAATTTGGATAATTATCCCAAGCAATAATTAAATCCAAGAAAAATAGGATTTCTTTCCAATAAATAGGAGGGTCGAAAATTCCACATACTTAAATAAAATGCTCCTATTAAATTCTCACTCATCCCTTAGAATAATATTTCACCACAATTATTCTTTCTCCCCACATTAAAATATCCACATATTCGGATTTCACCTCCACTTCACATTTTCCAACGACTTTGATCATTCCACGGCCACGTCATATTTTCCACAATATTGACTATTCAATAGCCACGTCACATATTCAACAAGTTTGACTATTCAACTCAATTTCAACCCATATCGCAATTAGGTCACAAAGAACATTGCATTTTATCACTCATCATTTAATTCCACATATCATAGCATTAAAAGCATTTAATGCAAAAATTTTATATCTTGAAAATTAGGGTTCGAAAAAGCGGGATGTTACAATTCATCTTCTTGATTCTACTCGATTCCTCTTCTTTCTAACCGATTAATCGGTCTTCTTGAACCCTCATGCATCTTGGTTGAGGGAAAGTGGGATAAAAGGGATATGAGAATATGTTGCATGTGCGTGTGGTGCGTGTGGGTGTGTGCCGTGTGTGTGTGTGTGTCGAGTATGTGTGTGTGTTGTGTTGTGTAGTGTGTGTTTGATGGCTAAATATTCTTGTGTGATAAACATGATCTTGATTGATTAGTAATGATAAGATAAATCGATGGGAAAAAGGGAAAAGTGTGGAGACATGCATGAGTAAGAGTAGTGTTGAACCTAATTTGTGATATGTGCCTATGTGATTAAAAGGTGAAACTTTGGTTGCGAAGCCGGATAATGGAAAAGCGAAACTACTTGAAATCTAAGTAGTCGAGGTGGGCTTTACTCTTAAAACTCTCTTTTATTTTGTCAAAAGTATTGATTGGTGTTATAAGGGTGGTTTAACTGTTATGCCATGCCTATGTTTGTTTATTTGTGATATTGTGCGCCTGATGCCTAGTTTGTGAGTTCGCTCCATTGGGCTATATGGTTATGGATGTGATTATACGAATTTGGGTCTGAGTATGGGACGCAAGCCCTACCAGGCTGTCTACACGAGGGGATCGGGAGCCGTCCTTGCTAGTCGGCCGGTCTCGTGGGCGAAAAGTGTGGCCACACTTTCGTCGCACCATGGAATGATTGTGATTGTTAATTTTGTTGAGGAAAATGGGGAGTTATTTTGACTGGCCAGTCTATGGAAAATATATTTTGTGATACTCGTGATATTCTCTTATAACTGCTTAAAACTCGAGTTCACTTGATAAGGGTGGCATAACTTATAAAATATTTTGGCAATGAGCTCACTGAGTATTTCAAAATACTCAGCCCTGCATGTGTTTTCTTTATGTGCGGGTTGAACGATGGCGAGTGGTGGCGGGTGTTGAGCTTGTTAATTAATTAAGATGGATAATCTGAACTTCAAGTGTAGTTGTGTCTTCATACATAGCTACTCTTTTTCTCTTGGTCGTCTTCCTCTGAATTTTGATACGTTTTAGGATTTGTTTGTGGGATATTTGCATCTTGACTTCGATTTGAGGCCTTAGCCCTTTTCTTGTGATTTTTATCTTGGATATTATGTCGTACTCTTGAGATTTTGATCGTTATTTAAGATACCCCTTTCTCCTTCTCATTTAAGCTTCTAGGTTAAGTTATTGCTTTAAATACCCTGATAGTTCTTTCAAATCTTTTGGTCAACACTCTTTAAATGAAACCCTAGCCTATGTTTAATTCTTTAAGAGTCCGTTTGATAGCAGCCGCCGCATTTATTGTACCCTAGGAGGGCGGGCTGTTACAAGAAGAAACAACTCTATTGGACGAACTTAAACAATCTGAGCAATAATCATTAAAAAAAATAATTAGTATTTAGAATTATGTAGTAGGCTATACATGCATGAAAATAAGAAAGAAAAATCCTTTTTCCTCCTTGCGCTCTTCTTCTTTTAATTTTGTATCCTTATATGAAAGTTAATCTTCAAATTCGCTATATTCAGCAACAGATTGCACTCCAAATTAATATTCTGTTGTATCGTAACTAAGGAGTAGGAATTTAAAGATGAGCAAGAGAAGAATGAGAGGAGGCTTCAAGGGAAAGAAAGCTAATAGTAGTATAAAATAGACAATCGATATTACATTTTGTAGCCTTTTATATATGCACACAATTCGATCACCAACAATTAGAAATACAGTAATAATTATAAAATAGACAATCGATATTGAATTACAACGACAAATTTGATCAGCTAAAGTATTTCATTAGTATCCGTAACTTCTGGGAATTCCACCACCGCTATAAGATAACGGAGATGATCGGCTTGAAGGTGTAGTATATACTACAAGTATTCTTGTTCTGAAAGAAGCTTACAAGTTCGGATGTTAGGCTGATACCCATGATCATGTTTATCACTTACTCCTACTTAATTTAATTATGAATTTATATATTCTGACATTTTGTCTGATGCTTTGATTTAAGACATGCTTTCATTTTCCATGTCATTATAACCAAACATATATTTTTTTCATTTTATTAAGCTCATTAATAAACGAAATAAAACGAAGGGAACAATTCCTACTTAGCGAACAAAGACTCTTATTCAGCTTGAACTTAAAGACCAAAACTAGATATAGAGACTCACCAAATAAATCAAATTAACTTGTCATAAATAACATACATCCGAAATTGTAAGCTTCTTTGTGAACAAGAATTCTGGGCTGTGCTAAAACTCTATATCTATCTGTTGAGGATTGAATCGATAACTTGAATCGAATCAAATCAAATCATATAATAAGCTCAACACAAATGTTCATGTTAGGAATTATCTACGATTGACGCAGCAAGAAAAGTAAGAACACAAGGATTTAACGTGGTTCGACAAATGTCTACGTCCACGGGAAGAGATCGGTTATGGATGTATGGATCACGCTCAAGGAGAAATGTACAGATTATGGAACGAGAAAGAAAATCACTCGAAGCTCTCCACAATCTACTCTCAAGAGTCAAGATTGAATCGCAAGAACTAACTCTCTCTTTCTCCTATCTCCTGCTTCTGTTACAAATTAATGAGTGTTGAATAATGTGTAATATGAGTTAGAGTCTAGCCTTTAAAATGCTGGCTCTCCTCTGCAACGAGAATCAGTTACAACTAACTAACTTCCCATGCAACGTCACCCTCGACCCATGCACTCTGACCCGCGTCCGGTATCACACGCGCACTTAGTCGAACATGTGAAGCAGCTCTCGCGATCATACACTGTCAGTTCAAGTACCGAGATAACTCAAAACTTATTTTCTTTCATAGTAGTATTTTTATTTCCTGTATAGTTTCGTATAAAATTAGAAATAAAAATAATAATTGCAACGACTAATTAGTTTTAATTTGTAGCCTTTTATGTATAGTTTCATCCTGTACTAATATTTTATTATGTAAAAACTGGATTGTGATAAAAAAAATTTAGTTTGTCATTTGAAGGCGTAGTAATTAAATTCTAACATAGACGATTGTATTAAATTTATAAGAGCACAGACGTTACGTACTTAGCATTATATATACTCTAAAAAACTAATACAACCAAATAATATTACTCAATTAAACGATCCTTATATGAATTGTTTCTAGTATACTCTTATAATTGTCAATATATAGAATGAAAAGAAAAACTTGTCACCGACTAAAATGTTAAATTAATTGATCAAGATTATAGAGATACTATAAAGACATAAGAGTTTTGATTGATCAATTATTTTATTATTTATACACTGGTAAGAATATTTATATTCTTATGTGACCTATGTATCTATTGGTTTAATATTAAGGATTAAGTTCATATTAATAGATTCTAATATAAAAGACGATACTGTGATGGTTCGGTTTCGATTAGAGAATTAGAATCGGGTGTATTGATAACCCTCCTCTCTTACCTTTAGTTATGATAATATATATGTTCGTTAGTGTAAATTATATGTGTATGATATATACGTATACAAAAGGACATAGTATACATTTAAATTGATTATACATGTAAATAAATATATATAAGTGTGTGTGTACTTACGTACATGAAAAGAAAATGCATTAGGATTAGCATTTATTGTGATGGTTACTTAAATATTAAAGTAACGGTTATATTTGTATACGCACACATTAAAGAAATGATTGTTCATATATATAACTGTAAGTGCGGTGATTATATGATATGGAGTATTTTATAAGCGGTTGGCTTTAATAAGAGAATGCAGTTCTCAATTTAAGCAATCAACGTATTTCTTATGTAAATGAACCGGCGTTACTTTTGGTTCATACCGTTTGAGTGTGTATAAATATGTGTATATGGTACCGGCAAATACACACTGAAAATATATACTCCTAAGATACTCTCATAAAAGATAGTCACGGCTATTATATATTTAGCACTTACATATATAGTTTTAGATTCTTTATCCATCAAAAGATCTCACTAAAGGCTTGAGGTCAAAGATGGGATAACATCAATTAGAGAATCTAGTCGAAAGACATGATAAACATCAAATGGTGGATTTCAACCTCTACATCAAAATGAAGAAAGCATGAATGGAGGTTGACGATTTTATCTCCACTTATAGTATAAATGTTATGGTTGAATTAATTCAAATCAACAATTAGATTTCATTATCGAAATCATTAAAGTTGAGATTTAGCTTACAGTTGGTATCAGAGCCAATCCAGATTTGGTTAATTCACCATTTATGTGATTTCAAAATCGAAATGTGAAAGGTCTTGGATTTTTCAATTTTGGTTAATATGTGTCCGCTTGTGTTGGGTAATTGTTTTATGAAATGTTAAAACAATAGTAGGATATTCTACCCATTAAAAGATTTCAATATTTAAATAATATATAATTTGTTTATCACCAAAGTGGTCTTGTTATATTGCATTTATTTGTTGAAAATGATAAATGTTAAATTAATTGATCATGATTATAGAGATGCTATAAATGACATAATTTGATTGATCAATTATTTTATTATCTATACACTGGGAGATCACCCAAAGGTGGATCATTGTATATAGTTAATAAATACGAAGTGGATTAATCATTTATTCATGTGTCATTTAGTATGTACACCCAAAGGCAACATGCTTATTTGATATATGTTTAGTTTGATTAATTGTTAAAGTATATATATCTAGCATCGTTGAAAGTACATGTGCTTAAGTATTACCCAAAGGTTACTTGAATGCATGTTATTTAAAGTTTTATTACGGTTTATGAATCTGTGTTAAAGAACTCAAGCACGTATAGATAAACATGTATAAATGTTGCAGCTTTATAAAATTTGTATGCATGTGCTGACTCTGTCATTAAATTAATGGGCAAAATTATGGAGAATTGTCCGAATAGATCCGGCTTACGCTGGGTGTAAAGATATTAGACTATGCCATACTAACGGAAGAGGAATCCTCAACCATTATAAATGCAATTAATATAAAATTCAGAAACTAATTCTAATAAATATATAATCCTACTTAGTTGGTTTCCCACGTTTAGTGGAGATTAGTTTCTCATGTTTCATATATACGTGAGTGAGTGGGAGATTAGCAAATATAATTTAATTCAATTTTTTTGAAATGCAATTAGGAGATTCACTGATTTTTGAATTGACAAAATATACTCTGCTTTGCTTTGCCTCTTCTAAACATGGATGGCCGTCGCCGTGATTTCTTCAAAATTCTACCATCGGAAATCACCACACACATCCCCTCCCGCCTCCCCGATCTCCGCACCGTTACAATCAGCAACTTTCATCATCATTATCGTGGCTATTCTTCTTCCTTCACTCGGTGTTTTCCTCAATTTGACTCTATGGTACTTCTATTTCTCTTTCTAATTAATATTATTTTCTTTTAATTTGATAGTATACAATTACTACTATATTTATATTTAATTTTGGTGAAATTAACAGGTTGAGTTTTGGATTTGCTTTTTATTGACGCTTCTTTTGGTTACATTCATGAAATCATGTATGCTACATATATTCTCACCCAGTAGACATATTCACTTCCTTCTCCCATTGCAAGGTAAATAAATACTTTTATTTTCTATTTGTCACTTTGATTGATGTTAATTTGTAGTCACTATAGCTTTATCTTCTTGATTTGGATGGCTAGGGAAGCCTCCACAAATTATGTGGTGTGAATTGTTCGATTGTGTACTTTCATGGGTCTCATACATCTTATGCTTTGCTCTACGGATGATCGTTTTAATACATATTGATTATTGATTTTGTTCTTTATTTTATTGTAGTTTTAGGTGAGGCAGACGTCTTTACCTACGAGTTATGTTGAAGAGTGATGAATAGTGAAGAATTGAAGGTTTTAATTTGTAATGATGACATTGATTTTAATTTCAAAGTTAATGTAGTTTATAAAGATGTTTAAAAATGATGAATAATTATCCACTGTATTTAATTATTTATTGTGATAGATTTTATCTTCCTATTCCATAATTTATTGTTTAAACATTATATATAAACATTATATAATGTGATTTCTTTCAAATTTATTATGTTTCAATGTTGATTTGTATAGATTTTTTATTCTCATGTAACTAAAATTGTTACTCATATTGTTTATTGTTAATATTTATTTTAATTTATTTAATTAATTTAAAATTAAAAATTAATATTTTAAAAATATATTGACCTGTGCATAGCACAGGCGTGATACTGATTTATGATAAAAGAGAACATGTATAAACCTAGCTTAAAGAAAGTAAAATTTACAAAAGAATATATCCAAGAACGTCTAAAATTAAAAATATTAGTACTAAAAAGCACAATGAATTAATGATGAAATAGATTAGGGAAAATAAAACATATATGGAAATAGGAAGTTTTGAGTAATTACAAATCTTTATTGGTAAAACATATATGGAAATAGGAAGTTCTTGACTTTCTTTTTCTCCCACCATCGCCCAAATTCTCATCATCTTCGACTCCACCCTCCATTCCTATCACTCCATTTCCCTTGCTCATCATCTTCCAATTATTCTTGAAGAGAGTTTGTTTGAATTGAATAAAGAGGGGAAAAGAGCGCGACTGCAAAATAGTATATATAGCTACGGAGAAATATAACTGCCTTTTTCCCTTCTATTTAATCAAAACTGTTATCGGAAACAATATTCAACAATCTTGATTAGGGCTTCTTTTTTTTTTGAGTTAAACATGCTTAACCCAATACTTAAAACTCACTATATCCTAAGGATTTTTTCGATCGCCCCAAATAGTTGAGTCGTTTTTTTTAATCAAAAATTTTAATCTCCTTTTACTGTATTCTCTCTTTTTCACTTGTACTATATTATTCTCTTCATTTTAACCACTCAACAATAATTTCCTAAATTTCGTGTCCAAAATAATCCCACATTTCTGAGTTGGATTTCACACATTTCATTACTCAACGGTCTGAATATTCAACAATTTCACAAAACACTACTCCATCCGCCCACCAATAAGTGTCTCATTGTGATATTTTCGTCTCTCCACCAATAAATGCCCATTTGATTTTTTTTACTACTTTTGGTAATGGACTCCGCATTCCACTAACTTTACTACTTCACCCATATTTCAATAAAAACCACTGCATCGTCCCTGAAAATTTGTCACTTATTTCCATTTCCATCCATCTCTAAAAATTTGTCACCTTTTAATTTTACGGATTTACCATTTTTTATAGTAGACCTCACTATCTATTTCATTTCTAAAATCCGTATACCGGGTCAAATGGTGACAAATTATAAGAGGCGGAGGGAGTAATATTTAAAAGTAGGACTGACCCACCTTCCACTAACATTTTCACTTCATTTTCTACTACAATTCTTAAAATTTGTGTCCGGTCAAAATTGGCCTTGTATTGGTGGACGGAGGGAGTAATTTATTGTAGTGGTTGAAGGGCTTGAATCGAATTTGACGCATTTCATTACTCAATTATCAAATCTCCGTCGTAGGAGTATTTTTGTCTTCCTTCCCAAACATGGTTCCATTTGAAACGGATCCGCTAGATTTTAAATGCTAAAGTAGGCTATCATTTTAGGCTCAGATTCACCTTCTTATTATTCATTTATTTAGAATTCATCACTCACATTAGGCATCGTGCATCCACTACGTAAACCCTACACTATAAAAAATGCGCTCATTTGCTAGCACCATTGTTGTGCTCGCAAACAGCTTACAATTATGCTAGCAACAACTCATTTTGCTAGCACTTTTCGAGCACCTCGTGTACTAGATATACCGCTCGTTGCAAATTTGTGACGACTTTTGCGAGCACATGTTCGTTCGCGAGCACCATTGTGCTAGAAATAAGGCGAACGCCCTTCCTACATTGTGCTCGCAAATTTGCGAGTGACTCCATTGTGCTAGAAAAGTTGTGAGTGCCTCCATTGTGCTAGCAAAGTTGTGAGTACCTCAATTGTGCTAGAAAATTTGCGGGCCATCATTGTGCTAGCAAATTTGTGGGTCTGCGCTTGGAATTTTGACTCATTTGCTAGCACAAAATTTGCTAGCACTTTTTGTGCTAGCAATCAGTATTTTATTATAAATACTAATATTATTTTTTTTACAAATTATTTTCTGGATAATTTATAAAATAAAACATAATAAAATGAAATAAAAAATAACAAAGACTCTGAAGTTTCATAAAATTAATAATAGTGTCTTACACTTTAATTTATAAGACTAAACCTATTTTTCACTTCTCATTTGCTTAACTTGTTCACTAAAGTTCATCATTTGTTGTAACACCATCTCATTCTTTCTCTCAAAATCCGAGCGCATCTCCTCATTTTGTCTCACTAACTCGACATGTTTTGCTGCATTTTCCCTTTCTCTCTCAGCATCTTTCGCTGCATATTTTTTCTCCAAGTCCTCGAGCGACGCCTCATATTTTTTCTCCAAGTCCTCGCGCACCTCGATAGTGAGTTGCTCTCGCATTGCTTGTACCTGTCGCTGGACCTCTTCCGCGCTAACTCCAACTGAGCCACCAGTGGACGAACTGCCAGCATTAGGGAAATAGATTCTTGTTGCTTGTCCGGCTCCAGAAATTTGTTTTCTCTTGTTTAGCTTCCCAAACAGCTCAAAGTAAATGGCATCTAAATCTGGAACTTCTATCTCGTTGGCCCATAATTCAGCTGCCCTTGCACTAACTTTCTCCTTTAAACAAGCAAAGACATAGTAGTAAATATTCTAAATTAGCAAACAAATCAATTTAGAAAGTCAATCTAAATGTTTATGATAGTTGTAACTTTCTTGTAAAATGCAGTAGCAATTTATAGTATCAAAGTCCAACACTGCCAACAAAATCATGTACTAATTCACTACCAATAATAATAATAATAATACAAACTAAG